>NC_057804.1:651947865-652160684 GCF_018294505.1 Triticum aestivum
TCTTCACTCGGTAGGATTTTTATATCTTAGGCGAGCACTGGGCTGCAGCTAAGCCCCCGAGTGAGAGGTTTGCTCTTCACTCGGTAGGATTTTTATATCTTAGGCGAGCACTGGGCTGAAGCTAAGCCCCCGAGTGAGAGGTTTGCTCTTCACTCGGTAGGATTTTTATATCTTTGGCGAGCACTGGGCTGCAGCTAAGCCCCCGAGTGAGAGGTTTGCTCTTCACTCGGTAGGATTTTTATATCTTAGGCGAGCACTGGGCTGCAGCTAAGCCTCCGAGTGGGAGGTTTGCTCTTCACTCGGTAGGATTTTTATAACTTAGGCGAGTACTTGGACTGCAGCTAAGCCTCCGAGTGGAAGTCTGGCTTAGCACTCGGTAGGATTTTTATTTAATCTTAGGCGAAACGGATTCGCAGCTAAGCCTCCGAGTGGGAGTCTGGCTCACCACTCGGTAAGGATTTTTACAAACTTAGGCGAAACGGATTCGCAACTAAGTCACCCACTGAGGGGAAAATTTTATTGGACAAAATAAAAAGTGACAAAATTTATGGAGGAACTATGACACTATTATTTTGAAATCCATGAACTACAGGAGTACTTTATTGCAACTCATCCGAGTGATAAACTTAAGTGTAAAATGGGCGGAGTAGTTCCGCGTTCCAAGCTCGGGGCTCGTCGATATTATGTTCGACGTTGTAAAGACGGTACGCCCCGTTGTGGAGAACTTTGGTGACGATGAAGGGTCCTTCCCAAGAAGGAGCAAGCTTGTGGTGTTTCTTCTGATCCACTCGGAGGACTAAATCTCCTTCTTGGAAGGCTCGACCCCTCACATTTCTGGCGTGGAAACGACGCCAATCTTGTTGGTAGATGGTCGATCGGATCAGAGCCATCTCCCTTTCTTCCTCTAAAAGGTCGACTGCGTCCTGCCGCGCTTCTTCAGCTTCTGCTTCGTTGTAGATCTCAACTCGAGGAGCATTGTGGAGAAGATCACTCGGCAAGACTGCTTCAGCTCCGTAGACCAAGAAGAATGGAGTTCTTCCGGTCGATCGATTAGGTGTGGTCCGCAGTCCCCAAAGCACCGAGGGAAGTTCGTCGACCCATGCTCCAGCTGCATGCTTGAGATCACGCATCAGTCGGGGTTTCAATCCCTTGAGAATCAGGCCATTGGCTCGCTCTGCTTGTCCATTCGTCTGCGGATGGGCGACTGAAGCGTAGTCGACTCGTGTGCCTTGAGAGTTGCAGAAGTCCCTGAATTCCTCCGAGTCAAAGTTCGACCCATTATCCGTAATGATGTTGTGTGGGACTCCATATCTGAATATCAGTTCCCTGATGAAGCTAACAGCAGTACCGGTGTCAAGGTTCTTGATTGGTTTAGCCTCAATCCACTTGGTGAACTTGTCGACTGCCACCAGTACGTGCGTGAAGCCACTTCGACCTGTTCTCAAAGGACCGACCATGTCCAACCCCCATACTGCGAAAGGCCAGACGAGTGGAATGGTCTTCGGAGCTGATGCAGGCTTGTGCGACATATTCGAGTAGAACTGACATCCCTCGCACTTATCCACTATTTCCTTTGCCATCTCATTCGCCTTTGGCCAGTAAAATCCGGCTCGGTATGCTTTGGCCACGATGGTCCGAGAGGACGCATGATGACCACAGGTTCCCGAGTGGATATCATTAAGGATGATTCGACCTTCTTCTGGTGTTATGCACTTCTGACCAACTCCAGTCGCGCTTTCTCTATATAACTGTCCTTTGATTACGGTAAAGGCTTTAGATCGACGGACGATCTGTCGAGCCTCTTCCTCATCCTCCAGAAGCTCTTTTCTCAAGATATACGCGATATACGGAACTGTCCAGTCGAGAATGACCACCAAGACCTCCATGACCAAGTCGACCACTGCTGGGACTTCAACCTCAGTCGGATCTGTGGCACTCTTGGGCTGTGGAGCTTCTTCGGTGAAAGGATCTTCTTTGACTGACGGAGTGTGTATATGCTCCAAGAACACACCACTCGGAATGGCTCCTCTCTTGGAACCTATCTTTGCTAGATCATCAGCCGCTTGATTTTTCAGTCGGGGTATATGATGGAGCTCCAACCCCTCGAACTTCTTTTCCAGCTTCCTCACTGCACTGCAGTATCCAGTCATGGCTGGGCTTCTCACGTCCCACTCCTTCATCACTTGGTTGACCACTAAATCTGAATCGCCATAGACCATCAGGCGACGGACGCCGAGTGAAATGGCCATGCGCAATCCGTATAAGAGGGCCTCATACTCTGCCTCATTGTTGGAGGAATCAAAGTGAATCTGGAGCACATATCTGAGCTTATCTCCTCTAGGGGAAACCAGGACAACCCCAGCACCGGAACCATTCAACATCTTAGAGCCATCAAAAAACATGGTCCAATGCTCCGAGTGAACTTCAGTCGGCTGCTGCTGTTCAATCCACTCGGCGAGGAAATCTACTATTGCCTGGGACTTAATGGCTTTCTTTGCCTCAAACTTGATATCAAGGGGAAGAAGTTCAATCGCCCATTTCGCCACTCGACCAGTTGCATCTCTGTTGTGCAAAATCTCTGATAGTGGAGCGTCGCTGACGACTGTGATGGAATGATCAGAGAAATAATGAGCAACCTTATTTGTGGTCATGTATATTCCATACACAAGCTTCTAACAATGAGGATATCTCTGCTTGGATGGAGTCAAGACTTCGGACAAATAATACACTGGCGCTGAACTTTGAAAGCTTTTCCTTCTTCTTCCTGCTCGACCGTAAGCACTGTACTGACGACTTGTCCTGTGGCTGCGATATAAAGCAACAGAGGCTCTTTGCTGATTGGAGCAGCAAGCACCGGCTGGGTGGAGAGCAGAGCTTTTAGCTCGGCAAATGCTGCATCAGCTTCTGGAGTCCACTCGAACTTGTCTGCCTTCTTCATCAGTCAGTAAAGAGGCAATGCCTTTTCACCGAGTCGTGAGATGAATCGACTTAATGCGGCCAAGCATCCAGTAAGCTTCTGGACATCGTGCACTCGCACAGGGCGTTTCATTCGGAGAATAGTGCCGATCTTTTCTGGATTAGCGTCGATCCCTCGCTCGGAAACGAGAAAGCCGAGTAACTTGCCACCAGGAACTCCGAATGTGCACTTTGATGGATTGAGCTTGATATCATACCTTCTGAGGTTGGCAAATGTTTCGGCAAGGTCAGCGAGCAGGTCGGAACCTTTTCGTGACTTGACGACGATATCATCCATATACGCTTCCACATTCCGACTGATTTGAGTGAGTAGACACTTCTGAATCATTCGCATAAATGTGGCTCCGGCATTCTTGAGGCCAAATGGCATGGTGATATAGCAGAAGCACCCGAATGGAGAGATGAAAGCTGTTTTTACCTCGTCGGGTCCGTACAGACGGATCTGGTGGTACCCGGAGTAGGCGTCTAGAAAAGACAATCTCTTGCATCCCGCGGTCGAGTCAACAATTTGATCTATGCGAGGGAGAGGAAAATGATCTTTTGGGTAGGCTCGGTTGATGTGCTTGAAATCAATGCACATTCAGAGCGATTTGTCCTTCTTAGGAACCATGACGACATTAGCGAGCCACTCGGAGTGGTATATCTCTCGGATAAATCCTGCCACCAACAGTCGAGCCACTTCCTCACCAATGGTTTTTCTCTTCTGGACGACGGACCGCCGAAGATGCTCTTTGACTGGTTTTGCTGATGAGTCGACTCTTAGGTGATGCTCAGCCAGTCCCCTGGGAACACCTGGCATGTCAGCGGGCTTCCATGCAAAAATGTCCCAGTTCTCACGGAGGAACTGGATGAGCGCTTCTTCCTATTTCGGGTCGAGTGTTGTGGAGATGTGGGTCGGAGCTGCATCGGGGTCGGTCGGGTGAATGTGAACAGGCTTCGTCTCACCGGACGACTGAAATGCAGATTCTGTGGCGGGTTTCTTGGATCGCCGCAAATCACTCGGATCTGCGTTTTGCTTGTATTCTTCGAACTCGACCGCTGTCACCTGGGAATCAGCAATCTTTGAGCCCTTCTGAAAGCACTCTTCTGCCTTTTTCCGATCACCGGTGACAGTGATCACTCCTTTGGGGCCGGGCATCTTCAATTTGAGGTACACGTAACATGGTCGAGCCATGAACCGTGCATAAGCTGGTCTCCCCATAATGGCGTGATATGCACTCTGAAAATCCACGACCTCAAACGTCAACTTCTCTTTGCGAAAATGTTTCGAATCACCAAACACCACGTCCAGAGCTATTTGGCCGAGTGACTCGGCTTTCTTCCCTGGTATAACTTCATGAAAGCTCATGTTACTGGTGCTCAGTCGGGACATCGGAATGCCCATTCCTTTCAGTGTGTCTGCATACAGCAAATTCAGCCCGCTACCACCGTCCATCAGCACTTTTGTCAGTCGAGTGCCTTCGACAACTGGATCGACCACCAAAGCTTGCCTCCCAGGGGTGGCAATATGAGTCGGGTGATCAGATTGGTCGAATGTGATGGGTGTTTGGGACCATTTCAGATAATTTTCTTTTGCTGGGGTAACCATGTTCACCTCGCGGTTAATGACTTTCAATCGACTCTTGCTTTCCACATCTGCAAAGATCATCCGAGTGGAGTTGACATGCGGATATCCTTCCTCACTGTCCTCCTTGTCTTCGGCCTTGTCCGACTCCTTTTCCTTGTCTTTAGACTGTTTTCCTCTTCGTCTTTGGCGAGTGGTATGCTTTAGGTAAATGATATTCCCCTCTTCGTCTTTCTTCGTGTGGATGTGACACGGCATATCCATCACGTCGTTCCCTTCTTTATCCTTTACCTTCTTAGGGTTCCAGCATCCTTTTGGTTTCCCTTTAAACTTTCCATGAGCCACGGCCAGAGCCTCTCCAGGAGCTGCCGGTTCAGCCTTCCGCTTCTGTTTCCGACTGGTGTTTCCCTTCTCCGACTGGCTCGGCTTGTGCTTGCCGCTTCGGAGTCGGTCTTCTTGTTCGCCGTTGGCGTACTTGGTAGCAATTTCCATCATCCGACTCAAGGTCATGTCTCCGGTTCGACCAAATTTTAAACTCAATTCTCTGTTCTTGACACCATCCTTGAAGGTGCAGACTGCCTGATGATCAGACACATTCTCCACAGTATGGTGCAAAGTGATCCATCTCTGAATATACTCCTTGAGAGTCTCATTGGTCTTCTGCACGCAGACTTGCAGCTCCGTCAATCCAGCCGGTCGCTTGCAAGTTCCTTCAAACGTTCTGACGAACACTCGGGACAGATCTTCCCAAGTGTAAATGCTGCTAGAAGGTAATTGATTCAGCCACGCTCTGGCAAAACCTTCCAACATGAGGGGCAAATGCTTAATGGCCACCTCGTCATTCCCACCACCAATCTGAACCGCCACTCGGTAGTCCTCAAGCCAAGTTTCAGGCTTAGACTCACCGGTGAACTTGGTGACTCCTGTTGCCAACCTGAAATTGGGAGGAATCACTGCGGCTCTGATAGCTCTACTGAAACATTCCGGACCAGAAACGTGCACTCGACTGCTCATGGGCGCATCTCTGTCGAGTCCACCTCGATGGGCTCGGTTCCGGTCGACCAAGCCTTGCACGATAATGGATCGCGCGTCGAAGCCTGGTTCTCTGGGGTCGACTGGAACTCTTCGCCCCGCACTGAGCTGACGTCTGTCATCTTGCTGCCGAGGAGCCTAAGACCCACCCCTCGGAGGGGAAGTGGGCACTCGACACCTATCATCTCGGTCGTGTCGGTCTCCATATTGGTCTCGCCGATTCTCGCGCCCTTCACGCCGCGGAGGCGATCTGGGACTGTGAGCCGACTAAACCGTATTCGCAGCGACGGATCGACTGTGAATTCTGTTGCACGACTGCGACACGGCTGAATTCTGATCTCCTGCTGCCCGGAGCAGATCCATGATCTGCATCAAGCCTCTGCCAGCTTCCGACTGAGAGGGCTGGATGGACTCTGCTATACGGGTTGCAGCTGCTAAATTCTGGATTGGGGTTCGATATACCTGAGTCGGCGGGAAGAGTTGACGTCGATTGGCATCGGGAACTCGTTGCCGCGCGCGCTCGTCGAGTGCTCGCTGAAGATTCTCCAGGCGAGCGCGTTCGGCCAAATTGGCCAAACGTGCCTCCTCCAAGGCGCGAGCCTCGGGGGTTTCTCCTGCGATGGGAGTATGCAGGGCATCCATGTTCCTGCGGCGAAGTTCCTCTGTTTGCAGAGAGTCGAGTGGCTCGGGCTGGTACTCTTCGTGGTCTCGTGCGGGGTCGCCTCCGTCGCCTGCCCCACCATCACGGGCGAAGCCAGGGGGGCTGCGAGGCCCGTCGACCATCAGGATTTCCACCGCTGGACCACTGCTATCGCATTCGGATGCAGTCTCTACGGAGCCAGTCGACAGATCAAACAGGCCGTAGAGAGATTCGTCGGGCTCGATTGCCGCAACTTGGGTGGTGGCCGTCTGGCGAGCCACCGCGTGTCTCACCCACCACTGAAGCCTCGACCGACCCGAGCTCTTGCGCTGGCGGGAGACCGGGAGGGTGGTCGATAGGGGAGTCGACCGATATGGGGTCGATGGTTGCCGCAGCAGAACGCCATGGACACATGCGCGAAAATGCATCGCACCGCGGACGGGGAGCGCATCGACGTCGAGTGGAGCCTCCTGGAGCCAGGCGGAGTCGTCGGCGACGAAGGTGAGAGCACCGAGATGAATCTCTCGACCCTCGACCAAAACTCCAGCAGCTACCATGATGAAAGTACTCGGAAGAATCGCAACTTCTCCACAAAATCGCTAAAAGACCCGCCCCACGGTGGGCGCCAACTGTCGTGGATCTAAGTCTGACAGTAGAGTGGGGGTAGGTATGGAGAGGCAAGGATCTAGCTATGTAGAGGTTGTAAACACAAGAGATGTACGAGTTCAGGCCCTTCTCGGAGGAAGTAAAAGCCCTACGTCTCGGAGCCCGGAGGCGGTCGAGTGGATTATGTGTATATGGATTACAGGGTGCCGAACCCTTCTGCCTGTGGAGGGGGGTGGCTTATATAGAGTGCGCCAGGACCCCAGCCAACCCACGTAATGAAGGGTTTAAGGTACATTAAGTCCGGGGCGTTACTGGTAACGCCCCACATAAAGTGTCTTTACTATCATAAAGTCTACTTAATTACAGACCATTGCAGTGCAGAGTGCGTCTTGACCTTCTGGTGGTCGAGTGAGTCTTCGTGGTCGAGTCCTTCAAGTCAGTCGAGTGAGTCCCTCGTAGGTCGACTGGAAGGTGATCTCTTCTAAGGGTGTCCTTGGGCAGGGTACTTAGATCAGGTCTGTGACCCTACCCTAGGTACATGACTCCATCAATCTCTCTCTCCCCCTTTGACATCAATTTGCATGAAGGGCTTTCCGGAATTTGTCTTGAACGGGTTTGGTCCTTGAGTCACAACACAAAGCACTGATAAAAACATGATGCTTGTAGAGGACAAGATTCATTGAGTGGAGCTGGATCAAAAGTAAAATAGGAATTAGTAGCAAAATGTTTTTCCTGTAGTGAAATCGGTGGCACTGAGTGGTTTGCTTCGGTTGCACCAAAAGGATTCGGTTGGACCGAAAACAACAAACTGGTGAGATCGAGTTCATCGCAGCGAAAACATTTGTCACCTCAGCTCACTAGACAAGTAAGATCTTACAAGGATTTGCAAGGAATTAACTGAAGGATATGCAATGAATTGGATGCAGAATAAAAAGGAAAGAAAGAAATCTAGATGAAGGTTTTTTTCAAAGGGGAAACAAACATGCATGAGACAAATGCAAGAGCACAGAAAAAAAGAACACAAGAGAACTTCATCTAGAGTTTGTCGGCGACAAAGTCACCTATATTAGAGTATATTGATTTAGGAGTCAAGTGAGATCACTTGATCATAGGACATACTCAACGTTTAAGCTCAAAATGGGGTTACCATTTATCGTTTAAGCATCTTGATGTATTCACATCTTGTCGAGTTGCTTTGACTCATGACTCGAAGTAAAGCTTCTCTAAGATGGAAGGACATACCTTGGGTGGTGGTGTTGATCATGTAGTTGAACTTGTGTGGGTTGCTCAAGGTTGATGTAGTTCATCAAGAGTTGGGAGCACCACTTGGAATTTGAGTCCATCTACCTACATGGGTTAGTTTTTGCAAGGAAGAGCACTTGTGTATCCAAAATGACAATCATGAAGCTTAACATAGAATTTGTCAAAGGATATGTTTGAATGGTTCAGTGCTTCCTTGCTCTTCAACCACCATTGTGCAGAGGCTTGGTGATGTAGAGATTGCTCAAGATATGAGTAGGTTACAATCTCATGGAATTCGATTCATCCAAGTACCTACATGGGTTAGATAACATGCAAGATGCAAATATATCCAAGACATAAGATTATCATCATAAGAGAAATATCAAGGATTAGTCATAAGCTCATGTCTTGCATGTATCCAATGGAGTTTCTACTCCAAGTTTGAAGCATCAATGATGTTCAATTCACATCTTAACCTGCAAAACACTTTCTCATCAAGTGGTTTAGTGAATATATCCGCTAATTGTTTTTCGGTGCGAACATGCTTAAGTTTAATGTCACCCTTGGCAACATGATCTCGAATGAAATGATGAAGAACCTCAATATGCTTAGTTCGAGAGTGTTGCACGGGATTGTGAGCAATCTTGATAGCACTCTCATTGTCACAAAGTAATGGAACATGTTTCAGATATATCCCATAATCTTTAATAGTTTGGGTCATCCAAAGTAATTGAGCACAACATGAACCAGCGGCAATGTATTCCACTTTGGCGGTGGATAAGGATGCCAAGATTTGTTTCTTGCAAGACCAAGATACAAGAGATCTACCAAGAAATTGACAAGTACCCAAAGTGGACTTTCTATCAACCTTGTCACCGGCATAGTCCGAGTCAGTGTAGCCAACAAGTTTGAAAGAGGCCCTCTTAGGATACCAAATGCCAAAATTTGGTGTATGAATTAAGTATCTCACTATCCTTTTCACGTCCTTAAGATGACATTCTTTAGGAGCAGCTTGATATCGTGCACACATGCACACACTTAGCATGATATCGGGATGTGAAGCACATAGATATAAGAATGAACCAATCATAGAGCGATAAACCTTTTGATCAACCGGTTTACCATCTTTTGTCAAGTCAAGATGTACATTAGTAGGCATGGGTGTAGTCATACCTTTGCATTCTTGCATATTGAACTTCTTGAATAAGTCCTTGGTGTACTTCGTTTGAGAGACAAAGGTACCTTCCTTAGTTTGCTTGATTTGCAAACCAAGAAAGAATTTGAGTTCACTCATCATAGACATCTCAAAGTTCTCCGACATTAGCTTCCCAAAATTTTCACTAAAATGAGGGTTAGTAGAACCAAATATAATATCATCAACATAGATTTGGCACACAAATAGTTCTCCATTGACCCTTTTAGTAAAAAGAGTAGAATCTATTTTTCCAATTTCAAAGCCTTTTTCAATAAGGAACTTGGTCAAGCATTTATACCACGCTCTAGGAGCTTGTTTAAGACCATAAAGAGATTTGTGAAGTTTGTAAACATGATTTGGTTTCTTAGGATTGACAAAGCCGGGAGGTTTCTTAACATAAACTTCCTCCTATGTTTCACCATTTAGAAAAGCACTTTTAATGTCCATTCAGTATAAGGTGATATCATGGTGATTAGCATAGGCAAGTAAGATGCGAATGGACTCAAGTCTAGCAACGGGAGCATAAGTCTCACCATAGTCCATACCTTCGACTTGTGTGTTGCCTTGGGCGACGAGATGTGCTTTGTTGCGAACTACTTGTCCATCTTCATCTTGCTTGTTGCGAAACACCCATTTGGTACAGATGATGTTGTGGTTGTTGTCGGGCTTCTCAACCAATGTCCACACTTGGTTTCCCTCAAAGTTGTGTAGCTCTTCATGCATAGCATTTATCCAATCCAGATCTTCGAAAGCTTCTTCAACCTTCATAGGTTCAATGCTAGAGATGAATGAATAGTTTTCACAAAATTTAGCTAAACGAGTTTTAGAGCGAGTGATTCTCCCGGTTTGGATATCTTTGTAGATTTGCTCGACGGGATGGTCTTTAGAAATTCTTGCTCGAACTCATGAAAGCTTTTGCTTGGGTCTTGGTTGAACATCTTCTTCATCTTGTTCTTCTTCTTGGCCTTCTTCATTGTTGGTGTTGGCGTTCTCTTGTCGTGGTGGAGAACGAGGTTGTTGACGTTCATCTTGATGCACTTCCTCGTTTTCTTCATCTTGGTGTGTCCCACTTGTGGATGCTTCCATATCAACTCTTGGTTCACCTTGTCGTGAGGTAGAAGCTTCCACTTGGACGGACGAGGTACTCTCCTTCACCTCCGTTGGGCGAATCTTTCCAATAGACAAGTCTTGGATTGCTTCCGAGGGATCTTTGTCTCCTACATCAATTGGCAATTTCTCTACTTGCGAGCCGTTAGATTCATCAAACTTCACATCTACCGTTTCTTCAACCTTTCGGGTCAAATTGTTGTAGACACGTATGTGAGAGAGTTTGAGCCATAACCAAGTAGGAAACCTTCATGAGACTTAGGAGCAAATTTAGAATGATGATGCTTATCAAGAATGTAGCACTTTGAGCCGAATACTCGAAAGTATCCAACTTGGGGTTTGTTACCGGTGAGGAGCTCGTATGCCGTCTTGCCGAGTAGCTTGTGAAGATACAAGCGATTTGTTGCATGACAAGCTGTCTCAACCGCTTCCGCCCAAAAGTGCTTTGGTGTCTTGTACTCACCAAGCATCGTTCTCGCCATTTCGATGAGTGTCCGATTCTTCCTCTCAACAACTCCATTTTGTTGAGGTGTGTACGTAGCCGAGAACTCGTGTGAAATCCCTTGTTCGTCAAGAAAGGTGTCCACATTTGCATTCTTGAACTCCGTTCCATTGTCGCTGCGAACCCTCTTGATCTTCACTTCAAATTGATTTTGGGCCTTCCTAGCGAAGTTTTTGAAGATCTTTTGAACCTGCGATTTATCATCGAGAAAGAACACCCACGTAAATCTTGAAAAATCATCAACTATAACTAGACCAAAAGAATTTCCACCAAGACTCTTGTAAGCATTGGGACCAAAAAGATCCATGTGAAGTAGCTCGAGTGGCCTCCTTGTGGTCATGATGTTCTTCATGGGATGCCTTCCTCCAACCTGTTTACCTGCTTGACAAGCGCAGCAAAGTCTATCCTTATCAAATATGACATCATTAACTCCAAGGATATGATTTCCTTTAATAAGCTTATCAAGGTTTCGCATACCAACATGACCTAATCGTCTATGCCATAACCAACGTTTAGAAGATTTAGCAATAAAGAAAGTTCTAGGTTGAGCCTTTTTAGTGAAGTCAACAATGTAAAGATCACCTCTACGGACACCGGTAAAGACCATTTTATGATTATCTCTACGAAACACTTGGCAATCTACTTCAATAAATAGGACATTGAAACTAAAATCAGCAAGTCTAGATACTAAAAGTAAGTTGTAGCCAAGAGATTCAACAAGCATAACATTTTGAATGGAGCTATCATGTGAGATGGCCACCTTACCGAGGCCAACCACCTAACCTTTGAGTTGTCACCGAAAGTGACATACTTTCGAGGACCATCATTTTCAGCAAGCTCACGAAACATGTCTTTATCTCCGGTCATGTGATCTGTACATCCACTATCAAGAACCCATTCCTTTCCTCCTGCCATATATCCCTGAAGATTTTCCATAAGACCAAAATGTCTCATTGCATCATCAAGATCAAAGTCACTATCATCATCCTCATCATAGTATCCATGTTCAACATCGTCATGTAGTGGATCAAATCCTAGAGAGGGTAATTCGTTAGAGTGAGTTGGACAATGATCTTGCTTATTAATTTTTATAGCTTCGGAAATAATATCACCAATAATTCCAACATCTCCTTTGGCATGCATAAGGTTTGTGAGTTCAAATAGACAATCACCAAACGTAGGATCACTAGTATTCATCTTACTCAAGATAATAGACTTATGGAGAATTTCATCTAGATTTTTCAAGGAATAATTTGGAAAGTGTTCCTCAAGAAATTTCCATATAATGTAGGCACACTCAAGAGTAGGCAAGTTTCTAATCAAGTTTCTAGGCAAGCGTCTAGTGATAAGATTAACAGTTCTAACATTCCTAATCATGTCAATTGACTCATCAAGGGTAGGATGCATAGGATCAACGTGAGGTGCACAAGGGCTAGCAATGTACTTGTTCAAATGATATTGATTGAAAATCACAAGCATCTCATTTTTCCCCTCATGAAAATACTCTCCATCAAGTGTAGGCACTCTATGTCTAAGACTCCCAATAGTAGACTCATCCATCTTCCTCCAATGGTGTTTAAACCAAAGCAATGGAGACCATTAGCTCTGATACCAATTGAAAGGGATCGAGAAGATGTGTCTAGAGGGGGGGTGATTAGACACTAGGTGCCCAAAGTAGCAGTTTTTAACTTCTTTAAGTTGGAGTGGAGTTTAGGCACAAGTTTAACACTCACAATACATAACAAGCAAGCATGCAAAGAGTATATGAGCAGCGGAAAGTAAAGCATGCAAGTTGCAAGAATGTAAAGGGAAGGGATTGGAGGATTCAAAGCCAATTGGAGACACGGATGTTTTTGTCGTGGTTCCGATAGGTGGTGCTATCATACATCCACGTTGATGGAGACTTCAACCCACGAAGGGTAACGGCTGCGCGAGTCCATGGAGGGCTCCACCCACGAAGGGTCCACGAAGAAGCAACCTTGTCTATCCCACCATGGCCGTCGCCCACGAAGGACTTGCCTCACTAGCAGTAGATCTTCACGAAGTAGGCGATCTCCTTGCCCTTACAAACTCCTTGGTTCAACTCCACAATCTTGTTGGAGGCTCCCAAGTGACACCTAGCCAATCTAGGTGACACCACTCTCCAAGAAGTAACAAATCGTGCATTGATGATGAACTCCTTACTCTTTTGCTTCAAATGATAGTCTCCCCAACACTCAACTCTCTCTCACAGGATTTGGATTTGGTGGAAAGAAGATTTGAGTGGAAAGCAACTTGGGGAAGGCTAGAGATAAGATTCATATGGTAGGAATGGAATATCTTGGCCTCAACACATGAGTAGGTAGTTCTCTCTTAGAAAATGGATGCTGGAAGTGTAGGTTTGTTCTGATGGCTCTCTCCACGAATGAAGAGGAGGTGGAGGGTAATATATAGACTCTACACAAAATCTAACCGTTACACACAATTTACCAATCTCGGTGGGACCGAATCAACAAACTCGGTCAGACCGATTTAGTAAACCTAGTGACCGTTAGGATTTTCGGTGGGACCGACATGCAACTCGGTAGGACCGATATGGATAGTGTTAGGGAATAATGTAATCTCGGTGAGACTGATTACACAAACTCGGTGGGACCGATTTTGGTAATAAGCTAACCAGAGAGTTGGTCAGGCAAACTCGGTGAGACTGATTACACAAACTCGGTTAGACCAATTTTGGTAATAAGCTAACCAGAGAGTTTTCATTGTAATCTCGGTAGTACCGATTCCTCAAACTCGGTGGGACCAATTTTGGTAGTGGACATACACAGAGAAATTACAATCCCATCTCGGTGAGACCGAGATCCCTATCAGTGAGACCGATTCGCCTAGGGTTTGTGGCAGTGGCTATGACAGCTAAACTCGGTGGCACGGATAGAAAGAATCGGTGGGGCCGAGTTTATACTTTTGGTATAGGACATATGTGGATGTGGGAAAGTGGTTGAGGGCTTCGGAGCATATCACTAAGCACTCTGAGCAAGCAAGCCATTAAGCAACACCTCATCCCTCTTGATAGTATTGGCTTTTCCTATAGACTCAATGTGATCTTGGATCACTAAAATGGAAAACATGTAGAGTCTTGATCTTGGAGCTTGAGCCAATCCTTTATCCTTAGCATATTGAAGGGGTTCCACATCCTTTAGTCCATGCCACTCCATTGTTGAACTTGTCTGAAACATACTAGGTAAAAGTGTTACTCCAACAAGAGATATGTTGACATTAATTACCAAAACCACCCAGGGAGCACTTGTGCTTTCAATCTCCCCCTTTTTGGTAATTGATGACAACATACATCAAAGCTTTAGATAAAGATATAGATAATAGCAAGTAAAGCTTTGGAAAGACATGTAACCAGCATAGGCTCCCCCTACATGTATGCAATCATGTGAATACGGAATATAGAAGCATGTGAATGCATGAACATGACAGAGTAAGCAATGTGTTACATGTATCTTGGCCATATGCATCAGAGCAAAAGATAACAATAGATGTGTATGTGGGAAATGTACCTTCATGCTCATGAGTCCTTCTTGCAAACAATATGTACATCAGCAAGAATTCCTCATACACATGACTGTGATGCATATACTTACCTTGTGGTCTTGAGTTGGCTTAGGATGGAATGAACCTGCGTAAACAAGGTTAGATAACACAGATACACCTACTAGCCAGAGCAAACAGAAGAACCACAGGAACACCAAGACTGGGATGACATGTAGAGAGTGAGTACTAAGTACCACATTTGATATAGACATGTCCCCAAAGGTAAAGATGTGCAATGAATTTAAAGGATTCTTTTTCCCTTAGATGTCTTGCTCCCCCTGAATCTAGCATGGGATACTGGGAGAAGATAGGGAACAGAAACTCAGAGCAAAAGCAAAATCAGAGCTAATGCAAATAAGCACATATGAACATGTCTTTCTTTCCCCTCAAGAAGACATGTGGCATCTCTCCTCTTGAACACCAAGCATCTGGGATCCTTGAGAATTACTCTCTACTTGAGTATTCTCTCCCGCTAGAGATCTCTCTCTCCCCCTGTGGAGGTGATACTCTCTCTCTCTCCCTTTGGAAATGATAAGCTTTGATGTGATCTCTCTAAGTGATAAGCTTTGATGTGATCTCTCTCTCTCCCCCTTTGACATCAATTTCCAAGAAGCGCCTTCCGAAATTTGTCTTGAATGGGTTTGGTGCTTGAGTCACAACACAAAGCACTGATAAAAACGTGATGCTTGTAGAGGACAAGATTCATTGAGTGGAGCTGGACCAAAAGTAAAATAGGAATAAGTAGCAAAATGTTTTTCCTGTAGTGAAATCGGTGGCACCAAGTGGTTTGCTTCGGTTGGACCGAAAACAACAAACCGGTGAGACCGAGTTCATCGTAGAGAAAACATTTGTCACCTCAGCTCACTAGACAAGTAAGATCTTACAAGGATTTGCAAGGAATTAACTAAAGGATATGCAATGAATTGGATGCAGAATAAAAAAAGAAAGAAATCTAGATGAAGTTTTTTTTGAAAGGGGAAACAAACATGCGTGAGACAAATGCAAGAGCACAGAAAAAAAGAACACAGGAGAACTTCATCTAGAGTTTGTCGGCGACAAAGTCGCCTATGTTAGAGTATATTGACTTAGGAGTCAAGTGAGATCACTTGATCATAGGTCATACTCATTGTTTAAGCTCAAAATGGGGTTACCATTTATCGTTTAAGCATCTTGATGTATTCACATCTTGTCGAGTTTCTTTGACTCATGACTCGAAGTAAAGCTTCTCTAAGATGGAATAACATACCTTGGGTGGTGGTGTTGATCATGTAGTTGAACTTGTGTGGGTTGCTCAAGGTTGATGTAGTTCATCAAGAGTTGGGAGCACCACTTGGAATTTGAGTCCATCTACCTACATGGGTTAGTTTTTGCAAGGAAGAGCACTTGTGTATCCAAAATGACAATCATGAAGCTTAACATAGAATTTGTCAAAGGATATGTTTGAATGGTTCAGTGCTTCCTTGTTCTTCAACCACCATTGTGAAGAGGCTTGGTGATGTAGAGATTGCTCAAGATATGAGTAGGTTACAATCTCATGGAATTCGATTCATCCAAGTACCTACATGGGTTAGATAACATGCAAGATGCAAATATATCCAAGACATAAGATTATCATCATAAGAGAAATATCAAGGATTAGTCATAAACTCATGTCTTGCATGTATCCAATGGAGTTTCTACTCCAAGTTTGAAGCATAAATGATGTTCAATTCACCTCCTAACCTGCAAAACACTTTCTCATGAAGTGGTTTAGTGAATATATCCGCTAATTGTTTTTCGGTGCGAACATGCTTAAGTTTAATGTCACCCTTGGCAACATGATCTTGAATGAAATGATGACGAACTTCAATATGCTTAGTTTGAGAGTGTTGCACGGGATTGTGAGAAATCTTGATAGCACTCTCATTGTCACAAAGTAATGGAACATGTTTCACATATATCCCATAATCTTTAAGAGTTTGGGTCATCCAAAGTAATTGAGCACAACATGAACCAGCGGCAGTGTATTCCGCTTCGGTGGTGGATAAGGATACCGAGATTTGTTTCTTGGAAGACCAAGATACAAGAGATCTACCAAGAAATTGACAAGTACCTGAAGTGAACTTTCTATCGACCTTGTCACCGGCATAGTCCGAGTCGGAGTAGCCAACAAGATTGAAAGAGGCCCTCTTAGGATACCAAATGCCAAAATTTGGTGTATGAATTAAGTGTCTCACTATCCTTTTCACGGCCTTAAGATGATATTCTTTAGGAGCAGCTTGATATCGTGCACACATGCACACACTTAGCATGATATCGGGACGTGAAGCACATAGATATAACAATGAACCAATCATAGAGCGATAAACCTTTTGATAAACCGGTTTACCATCTTTTGTCAAGTCAAGATGTCCATTAGTAGGCATGGGTGTAGTCATACCTTTGCATTCTTGCATAATGAACTTCTTGAATAAGTCCTTGGTGTACTTCGTTTGAGAGACAAAGGTACCTTCCTTAGTTTGCTTGATTTGCAAACCAAGTAAGAATTTGAGTTCACTCATCATAGACATCTCAAACTTCTCCGACATTAGCTTCCCAAACTTTTCACTAAAATGAGGGTTAGTAGAACCAAATATAATATCATCAACATAGATTTGGCACACAAATATTTCTCCATTGACCCTTTTAGTAAAAATAGTAGAATCTATTTTTCCAATTTCAAAGCCTTTTTCAATAAGGAACTTGGTCAAGCATTTATACCACGCTCTAGGAGCTTGTTTAAGACCATAAAGAGCTTTGGGAAGTTTGTAAACATGATTTGGTTTCTTAGGATTGACAAAGCCGGGAGGTTGCTTAACATAAACTTCCTCCTCTATTTCACCATTTAGAAAAGCACTTTTAATGTCCATTTGGTATAAGGTGATATCATGGTGATTAGCATAGGCAAGTAAGATGCGAATGGACTCAAGTCTAGCAACGGGAGCATAAGTCTCACCATAGTCCATACCTTCGACTTGTGTGTAGCCTTGGGCAACGAGACGTGCTTTGTTGCGAACTACTTGTCCATCTTCATCTTGCTTGTTGCGAAACACCCATTTGGTACAGATGATGTTGTGGTTGTTGTCGGGCTTCTCAACCAATGTGCACACTTGGTTTCTCTCAAAGTTGTGTAGCTCTTCATGCATGGCATTTATCCAATCCGGATCTTCCAAAGCTTCTTCAACCTTCATAGGTTCAATGCTAGAGATGAATGAATAGTTTTCACAAAAGTTAGCTAAACGAGTTTTAGAGCGAGTGAGTCTCCCGGTTTGGATATCATTGTAGATTTGCTCGACGGGGTGGTCTTTAGCAATTATTGCTCGAACTCGTGAAAGCTTTTGCTTGGGTCTTGGTTGAACATCTTCTTCATCTTGTTCTTCTTCTTGGCCTTCTTCATTGTTGGCGTTGTCGTTCTCTTGTCGTGGTGGAGAAGGAGGTTGTTGACGTTCATCTTGATGCACTTCCTCGTTTTCTTCATCTTGGTGTGTCCCACTTGTGGATGCTTCCATATCAACTCTTGGTTCATCTTGTCGTGAGGTAGAAGCTTCCACTTGGACGGACGAGGTACTCTCCTTCACCTCCGTTGGGCGAATCTTGCCAATAGACAAGTTTTGGATTGCTTCCGATGGATCTTTGTCTCCTACATCAATTGGCAATTGCTCTACTTGCGAGCCGTTAGATTCATCAAACTTCACATCTACCGCTTCTTCAACCTTTCGGGTGAAATTGTTGTAGACACGGTATGTGTGAGAGTTTGAGCAATAACCAAGTAGGAAACCTTCATGAGACTTAGGAGCAAATTTATAACGACGATGCTTATCAAGAATGTAGCACTTTGAGCCGAATACTCGAAAGTATCCAACTTGGGGTTTGTTACCAGTGAGGAGCTCGTATGCCGTCTTGCCGAGTAGCTTGTGAAGATACAAGCAATTTGTTGCATGACAAGCTGTCCCAACCGCTTCCGCCCAAAATTGCTTTGGCGTCTTGTACTCATCAAGCATCGTTCTCGCCATTTCGATGAGCGTCCAGTTCTTCCTCTCAACAACTCCATTTTTTTTAGGTGTGTACGTAGCCGAGAACTCGTGTTAAATCCCTTCTTCGTCAAGAAAGGTGTCCACATTTGCATTCTTGAACTCCGTTCCATTGTCGCTGCGAACCTTCTTGATCTTCACTTCAAATTGATTTTGGGCTTCCTAGCGAAGTTTTTGAAGATCTTTTGAACCTACGATTTATCATCGAGAAAGAACACCCACGTAAATCTTGAAAAATCATCAACTATAACTAGACCAAAAGAATTTCCACCGAGACTCTTGTAAGCGTTGGGACCAAAAATATCCATGTGAAGTAGCTCGAGTGGCCTCCTTGTGGTCATGATGTTCTTCACGGGATGCCTTCCTCCAACCTATTTACCTGCTTGACAAGTGCTGCAAAGTCTATCCTTATCAAATATGACATCGTTAACTCCAATGATATGATTTCCTTTAATAAGCTTATCAAGGTTTCGCATACCAACATGACCTAATCGTCTATGCCATAACCAACCTTTAGAAGATTTAGCAATAAAGCAAGTTCTAGATTGAACCTTTTTTGTGAGGTCAACAATGTAAAGATCACCTCTACGAACACCGGTAAAGACCTTTTTATGATTATCTCTATGAAACACTAGGCAATCTACTTCAGTAAATAGGACATTGAAACCGAAATCAGCAAGTCTAGATACTAAAAGTAAGTTGTAGCCAAGAGATTCAACGAGCATAACATTTTGGATGGAGCTATCATGTGAGATGGCCACCTTACCGAGGCCAACCACCTTACCGTTTGAGTTTTCACCGAAAGTGACATACTTTCGAGGACCATCATTTTCAGCAAGCTCACGAAACAAGTCTTTATCTCTGGTCATGTGATCGGTACATCCACTATCAAGTATCCATGTTCAACATCGTCATGTGGTGGATCAAATCCTAGAGAGGGTAATTCGTTAGAGTGAGTTTGACAATGATCTTGCTTACGAATTTTTATAGCTTCGGAAATAATATCACCAATAATTCCAACATCTCCTTTGGCACGCATAAGGTTTGTGAGTTCAAATAGACAATCACCAAACGTAGGATCACTAGTATTCATCTTACTCAAGATAATAGACTTATGGAGAATTTCATCTAGATTTTTCAAGGAATAATTTGGAAAGCGTTCCTCAAGAAATTTCCATATAGTGTAGGCACACTCAAGAGTAGGCAAGTTTCTAATCAAGTTTCTAGGCAAGCCTCTAGTGATAAGATTAACAGTTCTAACATTCCTAATCATGTCGATTGACTCATCAAGGGTAGGATGCATAGGATCATGATGAGGTGCCCAAGGGCTAGGAATGTACTTGTTCAAATGATATTGATTGAAAATCACAAGCATATCATTTTTTCACTCATGAAAATACTCTCCATCAAGTATAGGCACTCTATGTCTAAGACTCCCAATAGTAGACTCATCCATATTCCTCCAATGGTGTTTAAACCAAAGCAATGGAGACCATTAGCTCTGATACCAATTGAAAGGGATCAGGAAGAGGTGTCTAGAGGGGGGGTGATTAGACACTAGGTGCCCAAAGTAGCAGTTTTTAACTTCTTTAAGTTGGAGTGGAGTTTAGGCACAAGTTTAACACTCACGATACATAACAAGCAAGCATGCAAAGAGTATATGAGCAGCGGAAAGTAAAGCATGCAACTTGCAAGAATGTAAAGGGAAGGGATTGGAGGATTCAAACGCAATTGGAGACACGGATGTTTTTGTCATGGTTCCGATAGGTGGTGCTATCGTACATCCACGTTGATGGAGACTTCAACCCATGAAGGGTAACGGCTGCGTGAGTCCACGGAGGGCTCCACCCATGAAGGGTCCATGAAGAAGCAACCTTGTCTATCCCACCATGGATGTCGCCCACGAAGGACTTGCCTCACTAGCGGTAGATCTTCACGAAGTAGGCGATCTCCTTGCCCTTACAAACTCCTTGGTTCAACTCCACAATCTGGTTGGAGGCTCCCAAGTGACACCTAGCCAATCTAGGAGACACCACTCTCCAAGAAGTAACAAATGGTGCGTTGATGATGAACTCCTTGCTCTTGTGCTTCAAATGATAGTCTCCCAACACTCAACTCTCTCTCACAGGATTTGGATTTGGTGGAAAGAAGATTTGAGTGGAAAGCAACTTGGGGAAGGCTAGAGATCAAGATTCATATGGTAGGAATGGAATATCTTGGCCTCAACACATGAGTAGGTAGTTCTCTCTCAGAAAATGGATGCTGCAAGTGTAGGTTTGTTCTGATGGCTCTCTCCACGAATGAAGAGGAGGTGGAGGGGTATATATAGCCTCCACACAAAATCTAACCGTTACACACAACTTACCAATCTTGGTGGGACCGAATCAACAAACTCAGTCAGACCGATTTAGTAAACCTAGTGACCATTAGGATTTTCGGTGGGACCAACATGCAATTCAGTAGGACCGATATGGTTAGGGTTAGGGCATAACATAATCTCGGTGAGACCAATTACACAAACTCGGTGGGACCGATTTTGGTAATAAGCTAAGCAGAGAGTTGGTCAGGCAAACTCGGTGAGACCGATTACACAAACTCGGTGGGACCGATTTTGGCAATAAGCTAACCAGAGAGTTTGTATTGTAATCTCGGTAGTACCGATTGCTCAAACTCAGTGAGACCGATTTTGGCAGTGGACATCGCTACAAAAAGAATACACTTCTGTGATGATTCCTGTTTGTCACACTAGGTCGCGTTTTTTATCATACATGTACATCCATGACAAATTTATGACAGAATCAATATAGTCATACCTGTGTTGTCGTAGAAGTGTTCAATGATATTACCAAAATTATCATCACGGAAGTGTCCACTTCCATGACGATAAATCGTGCGTCACAGAACTGCTTTCGTCAAGGGTGACCGACACGTGGCATCCACCGTAACAGAACGCCGTTAAGCTATCGGGTCGGGTTTTGGATTCGATAACCCGTTAACAGCCCCGACCAATGAGGATTTTCCACGTGTAAAATCATCATTGGCTGGAGGAAACACGTGTCGGCTCACCGTTGGGACAGATGTCATCCACTCATTGGATAGAAGGCGCCTATGATATGTCGACATGTGGCACGGCCCAACAGAGGCCCATTCGTGTGAAAAGGCTGGCCCGTTTGACTTTGTCAAAAGGTGGCGGGCCGGCCCATGGAAAGCCTATTAACGGCATGTTTGCATATAGCCCATTTACAGCCTGCTAATCCAAGGCCCGTTACGCCGTATCCGAATTAGGCCCAGTAGCGTCATCTGGGCCATCCAATATGATTCCATCCCGTTTTCACTTCTGGCCCATGTATGGCCCATGACGTCTTTCGGCCCATATGAGGCCCTATGTAACTCTTGGCCTATTAACGGCCCGTGGTGAAACTGGCCCGCAATGAACAGTGTATCACTTTACACCCACTAACGGCCCGTGGTGAAACTGGCCCGTAATGAACAGTATATCACTTTATACCCATTAAGGGCCCGTTATTCAGTTGGGCCGTTTCCAGCAAATGTTATCTTTCGGCCTTCTCAGCGCCCATTTATTCTTGGGCTCATTTCCAGCATTCGTTTACTTACGCCCCGTTACTGTCATTTTCAGCTTGTGGGCCAAATTCAGCCTGTGGTTACATCGGCCCGTTTGTGGTCCGTTAATACGTTGGGACGTTTTCATAGCATCATCAAATACGGCCTATTAACGATGGCCCGTTATGGTCATACGACCCGTATAAGGCCCATTGATGATCGGCCCGTAGAAGGCCCATTGTTTCTACGGCCCGTAGAAGGCCTACTATTTCTACGGCCCGTAGAAGGCCCACTGTTTCTACGGCCCATAGGAGGCCCAGTATCACTACAGTAAATAATAGCCCATGGTTATTGTGGCCTAGTTTTAAAAAGAACTGCACTGACTACAAGCAAACAAATAAACAAGACAACAAGGAAATAAATAAGCAAGCAACTTATGCTAGGCTATCACGGTTGCTACACATATTACATCCACTGGGCAGCAAAGTTCGCCACCAGTGCAAATATAGGGAACAAAGAAGCATATCATATACACTAGTTGTCAAAGTTGGCGACCAGTGCAAATAAACGCCACAGCAAAACAAATCCAGAACTAAAACCACTTCAGAAGATCTCAAGAAACAATATCCTGGGTACCCATAATGCTGGCAAGATGCTTAGCAAGCTTATTAACTTTCTCTTGTTTGGCGCTTAAATCCTCCAGCGCTTGCTGTTGCACCAGAAAATATGCATCTGAATTCTGCAGGGACTTCCTCGGTCCTTCAGCTTCCTGTCGCAGCACATCTGATCGATGTCTTTCAACTTGAAGTTGAGACTCAAGAAGACGAACTGATTCAGGCAGCGAGTTCGAAGAGCTTGTGCCAGCAGTAGTGGCCAGTAACTCGAACATTACATCAAGACAGGACTTTTGGGTTCCCTCACTGTCGTCAAGATAGTTTTTATCAGCTTTCTTGGAGACCAACAGGGATGTCTCACAATCTTGAACCTTATCTGCATTACTTCCTTTACCATTGGATAACGCGGTACTGTTCTCCAATATTTTGTCCGCATTCTAAAAGAGAAACAAGCAGACACATCACATGTTTACCATGTTGTATATGAAACTCATTTCGGTAAATGAGTTCAGTAGTAAAGTGGACAGGATAACAGCATGAAACAAACATATATCTATGTGCCATGGTCACTTTATGGTCTATATCATTCTAGTTTTTGTTGCCAAATCAAGATAGAGACACAGTTCAAATAATATTTGTTCAAGACAAAGCAGAATAGACAGAATATAAGTGTGGGTAACTATAGAGCAATAACAACACTTGTAATGTGCATGATATGAGAACATAACTGTTTATTCAATTGAAACTGAAATCAACATAGAGCAGGTTACAACAACAAACCAGTTAAAGAAACAGGTTTAAAACATACCTGTTGCGCCATTGGAG
The DNA here is from genome assembly GCF_018294505.1 of Triticum aestivum. Taxonomy (NCBI): domain Eukaryota; kingdom Viridiplantae; phylum Streptophyta; class Magnoliopsida; order Poales; family Poaceae; genus Triticum; species Triticum aestivum. The sequence continues at coordinate 651,971,361 of NC_057804.1, forward strand.
TTTCAATTCCATCCTTCAAATTTCAAAATAGTTGGTATGAGTAAATACAGTAATGCAAGAGCAAAGGAGTATGAACCATAGCTACAGAACCTGATCTGAGAACAAATCTTCTTCTCCTTTAAGCGTTGAGTTGGGATTCGGAGTGGTGGTCCTTGTGCTTTGGGCACTGCAGTTCCCTTACTAACCGCTCGTGTTTGGGTGCTCTGCGGTGGAGAGGTGCTGTGTCAACTGGAACTGGGTTACTATCTGCCAGGGTTGGGGTTAAAAGGGGTGTAGCTGGTTCTCTGTCCAACTGGGTAGGGGTACAATCTGCGAGAGTCTGGTCCTTGGGCAAGTACAACCGTGCTTCTATCTGCATCAACTGGTAGCGCTATCTTTTCTAAAGACCGTGTTGTTACTCCCTTAGATACTGCCATCACGCTCTCCAATTCAAATGGCTGATAAACAAGAAAAGTAATTGAAAGTATAGACATTGTATGATAGACAGGTGCAATGGATAGTGGGGAATAAAAGAGGGCATGAAATAATTCATATTTATGTTGTCTAACCAAACAGGATAGCATGACACAATTTCACATATATGATGGCAAACTAAACAGGATAGCATGACACAATTTCACATTATGATGGCTAACTAAAAAAGATGGAAAGACATAGTTCAAAATATGAGACTGTGTAAACAGGATGACATGACATAACTATATAATGTGTTTATTAAATAGGTTGGCATGCCATAATTCACATACATTCATGGATAGAATGCCATAATTCTAAATATGATGACTGTAAATACTAAATAGGATGAGATGATATAACTACATGATGTCTTTATTAAATGGGTTGCCATGCCATAATTCAGATAGATGATGTGTATGTACTATGTAAACATGATGGCATGATATAATTCAAATATATGATTTATATAGTAAGCAAGTAAGCAGATGGCAATCTATATATGATGTAAAACCTAAGCAATGCAAGACAACATGCATGACATGGGTAATATAACCCTGCCAAGTTTGAGCATAGACCTCAGGGGGAAATAGGACTGGTCATCAGTCTTTGAATCCTCCTCTAAGGAGCTCTCTGTAGCCAGCAAGATGTCTGCTTCAGTAGGTAGCATTGTCTGCTCTGAATACCTTGTTTTCACTCCAGATACTTCCATCACCGCTTCAAATGGCTGATGCACAGAAAGAGTAGTTGAATATACAAACGTTGTCGACAAATGGAACACGTAATACAAAAAAATGATAGCATGATATAATTCACATACATGATGATTGGCTAAACAGCATGGCATTGCATAATGCACATATATAATGGCTTTGCAACAAGATAGCATTGTATACTTCACATATATAATGCCTTGCAACAAGATGTCAATGCATAATTCACATATATGGTAATTAGACACTGAACAGGTGGCATTCACACAAAGCATGTCTAAACTAATATAATGGCATACTAATGCGAGACACCATACGCACGATATGAGAAACATAACCCTGCCAAGTTAGAGCATACACCTCGGGGGGGGGGGGATAGGACTGGTTATCTGTCTCTGAATCCTCCTCTGAGGAGCTATCCGTAACCAGCAAGATATGCGCTTCGTCAGATAGCATAGTCTGCTCAGAAGACCTTGTTTCACTCCAGAATTTGCCATCACCGTGTCAAATGGCTGATGCACACGAAGAGCAGTTGAATGTACTAACATTGTTGACGAATGTAATATGTAACGAAAAAAAGATGGCCTGATATAATTTACATATAAGATGACTGGCTAAGCAGGATGGCATTGCAAAATTCACATATAAGATGCCTGGCTAAACAAGGTGGCGTTGCATAATTCACATAAACGATGAACAAACTAAACAGATGGCATTCGCACAAAGGATGTCTAAACTAAGCAGATGACATATTTGATGTATAAAGTAAGCAATGCAAGACACCATATGCATGATATAACCAACATCAGCATGCCAAGTTAGAGCGAAGACCTCAGGGGGTAAATAGGAGTTATCTTCTCCTTCTGAATCCCCCTTAGAACAAATATCTTCCTCTCGATTACAATCCGAAATGCGTGGAGGGGGGACTGCCTTTGTGCCTACCATGGAGCGACATCTGCATGAAATTATATTGCCACGCAAGGCTCGTCTCTTCTGCTCTACATGTTCAGTTCCATTGTTTACAATAACTGTCATGCATAGGAATAAAACATAGTGAGATTATGTAAGGAGTGCATGCAGAAATCCAGAGTGATGGTAGCAACCTGTGGATAGACCCAAAACCAATAATAGCAGGCAGATAATGGATTTAGTTAATAAATACAGATAATGGCTTCTTTATTTTTTGTTTCCCACCCAACATGAAACTCATAGTAGACACCGGAGATTAACCAGATAGTAGATAGATACTATTGATAGCGGCCCCGATATGTACCCCACCACCATTTAAAAACTCAAGTTTGACCATTAGTTTGGAGCTGACTCAGAGTCTAATCGGTGAACAGGATGATAAAGTAGCATGTAATATTAAGCGATGCATGACGTAAGCAGACACGAAAGAGTGCGACCTCTCTTGCGGACCCGTGTAGTCCTCGAGGTCATCTGCTCGGTTGATGATGGTAATGCAGTTTTCATGGCTGCCAGCGGTGAAGAAGACGATCTGAGGCGGCGAAAGAGCGTTTGGAGGCCAGATCCCTGCTCTGTTGGACCCTTCTGTCGTTGGAGCAGCTGAGCTGGGGTGGATGACAGCGCAGCAGGACTGGGACAAACCACGCAAGGTTTTCTTTGACAACTATCTGTAAGAGAAGTAATTCTGTAAGGGCTCATTTGAATTCGAGGATTCCAACAATGCAGGGATAGGAAATAGACAGGAATAGGATAGGAATGCACGTGCAAAACAGAGAATTTAAAAACACAGGATTTCTGCCAATCTGGGTGTTTGATTCACAACAATTGGAAGATCACAGGATGCAAAGAAGCATGGTGAGATTAAGTCAAACCACAAGGCAATGTACGGTTATAATGCTATTATGCTACTATCTCTTAGTCTTGTGCTTCATGAATAGGAATTTGAAAAGGAGGACAAGTGAAAATTAAAGTTCCTATGTTTTTTGTCTCAAGGAGACACTAAAGCAACAAATCCGTGTGCTCAGTGGACTATATATATAACATGTAGAGTAAAAAAGAGATGCAACAAGGTTTACAACCTCTTTGGCGAAGCCATGTCGATCTCAGCGTGATTGGGTTGGCCGGTGAGGATGCTCCGACTGATTTTGCTGTCGGACGAGGGGAAGAAGATCTTAGGCGTCCGAATATGGAGCCCGAGGTACTGCTCCGCTGTGATGGAGGGTTTCGTTGTTGGAGCAGCTCCGGTGAGTTGTACGACGCCGAGGCTGAAGCAGGATAAGAGAGACAACGAACAACGTTAACCTGAGTGGAATTCTAATAGCATCTCCAATACATGACGTAAAATACATAACCACAAAGTGCTAGATGTAAAATACATCAGCCGCTCATCTCTGAACTTAACTGTCGAAACTGAACTTAACTGTTGAAACTGAACCTAACTGTCCAAACTGAATTTTGCTGTCGAAACTGAACGCATTATCAAGGTGAGGCTACACGTCGGTCGACTGACTTTTTCATCTCTGTTTAGTCGATTTTGCAGCCGTTGGATACGAAATCAAGGGCCTGTGGTTCATCTTCAACCTCCACCCCCCTGAGCCGCCAGCCACCATCGGCCAAACAGCAGCCCCCCCGCCACCCGTGGCCGGTGGTGCGCCACCCTGCCCGCCCGAAAACACTCCCCACCACCGGTCCGTGTAACACCCCAAAATTTAACCAGGTTTTAGTTACTAAAATTTTGCCAAGAATTTAAAATTTTTGCCTGCAAGTATATCTCTGTTGATTTCAAAACTTTTCCTTTCATATTAAGGAATTTTTCCCAAGTGAATTCTTCCAAAACATATTGGACTTTTATGCCCTCTCTTTAAAAACATTTCCTAATCAGTAGGTTTATTTATTAATTTATTTCACCCTGAGCTATATTCATTAAAATGACTTGCTTTAAATTTTGGAGCTCTTTTTGTACTACAACCTGTTGATAAATTTAACTAAAAATCCAACCAAATTTGGAGATGTCATGTGATGTCTCTAAGTCACTTTTGTGCAATAATATATTTTATTCATTTCATATTTTGAGTGCTACACATGTTTTTCTTCTCTGGTCCAGTGGACAATTTTGCACTACAACTCATTTAAATATTTCTTTCTAGCTTCCACCAAAATTATGGGATGTCAGTATCAGCATATGATTCCATTATATGCAAAAATCCAGGGATGTTCTTTGAAAATTTTGAGTGAATCAACCTCATCTTCATTCTGGTCCAACTTGATGGTTTGTATAGCATCCATATTATTGCTTGCTCTTTGGCCCTTGATTCTTTCTCCTACTTGTAGTCCTCCATGCTAAACCCCTAAGTCCAGGAGCATGCAACCATTGGCATATTTTTGGTTCATGAAATAATGCCATTCACCTTCTGTCCAGGTTTGAAGTTCTGCAAAACTTGCACTAGCAAGTTTGTGCTTTTCATCAACTAACCTCACCACCCTCTTGTGCATCCAAAGAGACACTGAACTGGTAGTTTTGGCCCCTCCAAGAAAAGCCTAAGTACCTGTGGCATTTTGTCAAACACCTTGAGAGCATGACCAGATTTGACATGAGTTGTTGTTGGCATTGTGAACTTGGTCTCCTGACCAAACCACCTTGTCCCTTGAGTTTCCCTCTATCTCTAACCTAGTCCTGTTGCTCGCCAACCTCACTTGTGACCTGTAGCATGCCACGGCATTGTATCGAACACCTTCCATGCGTGCACTGGATGCGCCCAGAGCGCGCGTATTGCACGAGCCGCGCCCGAGCTGACACACTGGCCCCCTGGTTTTGGCCCGCTCTGGAGCGCCACGCCACGCACTAACCTCCTCACAGCAACGCGCCAAGCCGCCTTGGCAGCCAACAGCGCGGCCGACAGAGCTTTTGGCGGCACGCCGGTGTCCGCAGCGCGCCTCTGCCACGGTCGGTGCCGCCAAAGCCACCCCGGCTTGCCACCTGCCCCCTAGAACAGTGCGAGCTCATCCGCAGCCTCGTCCTCTAGTGCTCGTCGCCGCCACATCGCCCAAGCTACAGGGAGGCGGTTCGTCGTCGTTCTTATCGTCGGCCGCCTCAGAACCGACCTCCACCGCGTATATAAGGGCCCCATAGCTCAATCGAGTCCTCGAGCAACCTCATATGATCATCCTACTGTTGCCTTGGCCAGCAGTCGAGCAAGGGAAGGCCTTCTTCCCCGAGTCCTGCCGGTTCATTCGCCGCCAAGCCCCGGCTGATTCCATCACCACCAGTGCCTCTCCCTCTCCACTCTCTCCACCAAGAACTCTCCCTAGCTCTCGCGAGCACAACCCCTCGCTCAATTTTGGCCGGAGACCACCGCAGCCCCAAACTCACTATCCACCCGAATGCATTCTCCGCCGCAAAGCTCGTCGCCGGTGACTCCGTTCACGTCGGCGACCATGACGGGTACCCACGGATTCGTCTCGACCCCCTGAGCACACCCATGTCCTCAGATCTCCAAGGGACGCCCCCGTTCGCCGGCAAATCCTCGCCGAAGCTCCGCCTCTGTTTGGTCGGAGGGGAACGACGCGCGCGTGGCCGGTCAAAGCTGACCAGTTGGCCAGGCGGGCCCACCGTCAGTGACCCAGCGCCGGTCCACGCAGGATTAAGTGGAAGCGCACTTCCGAAGTACGCTTTCGACGTGTACACGTTTTATTTGAAACGTTTTCTTTTCTGTTTTATTTTTAAATATCAGATTTTGACCAAACTTTGACCTGCCGTATCTTTTTAAATAGAACTCCAAATAAATTAATTCTTTTTCCTACCTCTCTCTAATATTGTCTAGTTTATTTTAAGATTTATTTGAAAAAAAATTTAAAACAACTTTTGTGCTGTTTTTATTTTGTGTGTTAATTCATTTATATTTCTAAAATAGGATTTTTGAAGAGAGGAGAAGTATTTCAAGAGTTTCAAATGCACCCTGCCTTTCCACACATTGAAGGCAAGCATTCTGAACCCCGGCATAAATATTTTTGTGTGTTTGATGACACGTTTATAACATCACCTCACTTTGGAGAAACTTGTTATTTCATGTGATATGATCATATGCATGGGTGCATGTTAGTGATTTCCATGCTGTTGGAAATGAACACACTTGTGATGACGATCACCCTCATGTACTTTGCATGCATACCGGCAGGAGCTCGGGAAAACCTCTGCCTTGGGTAGGCATGAGTTTGTCGCCGGTCTCCGTCGGGACGGTTATGTCTGGTATGGCATGGTAAGGTAATATGAGCGGTGACTCTGTTGGTTGAAATATATTCGTTATGCTAATCATGCAGGGAAGATTATAAACCTCCTGAGTCGACCGTAGATTGAGTCTTGTTCCAGTAACCCCCATACTCGTTTCGTACTACCACTCGTCTCTATAGCAAGTAGAGTACGGTTCAGTAAGTTGTTAACCTCTTTCTAGCACACACCGTACAGAGAGGCCAGGGTGGAAGATACCGGTTGTAGCTGGTAGGCAGGCCACCTGGTCCGGGGGCATGGGTGTTTCCGGTTGAGACCGAGAGGGGAGGCCACCCCTTAGAGCGCGCGATATAAATTTGATCCCATGCTACGCGAGGTTGTAGCCTCCCCACTTAGAGTTTGCTTGACAGGTGTCGTGGGTGATTCCAGACACGTGTGAGTTAAGCTGGTGTTTGCAAGTTAGGTGTGTTTTCAACAAAAAGACCGTAGACGGAATTAGTCCCTATGGACTAAAGGAAATCCGTTACTCGTGGGTAAAGAGTACACCCTCTGCAGAGATTAAACCTATTCGAATAGCCGTGTCCATGGTTAAGGATTTTAGTCTGGGATGGGTCAAGTGTCGGTCTTAGTGTCGGTCTTCGGAGGTGAATATGTTAAACCAGGACTGGAATCACAACTTGTGACTTGTGATAATTATGAGTATTATTATTGTTGACTAACCCATGATATTATTGTTATCATCGAGTATCTCTGGGATGGTTCTACCTCCGGGATATTCACTATGATTGTTTCTTTTAAAGCCCTTTAGGTGGTGTCGCTCAGTCGCCCGACTGTGACATTTCTTTTAAAGCCCTTTATGTGGTGTCGCTCAGACGCCCGACTGTGGCATTTCTTTTAAAGCTCTTTATGTGGTGTCTCTCAGACGCCCGACTGTGGCATTTCTTCTAAAGCCCTTTATGTGGTGTCGCTCAGACGCCCGACTGTGGCATTTCTTTCAAAGCCCTTTATGTGGTGTCGCTCAGACGCCCGACTGTGGTATTCCTTTTAAAGCCCTTTATGTGGTGTCGCTCAGACGCCCGACTGTGGCATTTCTTTGTTGTCTATTTCATAATTTTAATACTGCTATGTTATGGCATTTTTTATAATAACCTACTTACATGCATCAGAGATTTATTTTTGTGACTAACATCATGAGTAAAAAAATATTTTTCAGCACATCATTGTCAGATTATACCCGTTTTCATAATGTTTGCGAGTACATTCAAAGTACTCACTGGCTTGTCCCTGGCTATTGTCTTGGCCAGATTTCTTGCACGGAAAGGAGCGACCGTGTTGACAGCCCCGGAACCCACGCAACGGTGATAGCAGCCTCGCGAAGATAGGAGTTAACCTGGTCAGCTGTTCCCGTGGGAAATGGAGTCCCATAGATACTAATGTTTCAGAACCCGCTTCCGCCATCAACCACTAGAAACCATTTGTTGTACTCATAGGCCAGAATGGTCTTGTACTACATATTTTGTATTTTGCTTGGATTTTCTGTATCAAGTTGGTGCCTCATCAGCTAACAGTTATCCTGGGGCTGGTGAGCACAAGGGCCATTTTCTGGGAATTAACACCCGGAGAATCGGTCGCCACAGACTTGGTATCAGAGCCAGGCTGACCATTGGCTAATCCTATCTTAGCCAGGTCGGAAAACTTAGGCAACCAACCCACCAAACCTTAACCAAACCCAAGCCGAGCTTCTCGTGCAAGATAGCCACACAGTGACCCCAACACTTTTGGTAGTCGGTGCCCAACCTATCAACCTAGCATGTCAATCGTGCGCCAGTAACCAGCGCCCAAGATGTCTACTTCACAAGCGTGCGAAGGAAAACTCCGTCCCCTTTTTCTATAAAAAGGGCACGCTAGCCCCAACCCAGCACAGCCTCTACCCAAACAGAGCCATAATGCCAGGCCCCGTCGTGCACAATGAGACCACATCAACCAACCTTGGAGGTTTTGTGACCATACTCGCAAACCTCACCCGTTGTGCCTACGCATTAGAAGAGCCCCCAGAGTATGTTGTGTACCAAGGACCCATGGGCAGTGAAAGCCATCAATTTTGGGCCACTGTGCACATCTACGGTAGGGGTCTATCTCCAGAACGCCCCTACAGATTCACTGGAAGAACAACTTCCTTCGAGCCACAAGCCGTCCAGCTAGCTGCTCGAGAGGCTATAGTTCAACTTCGGCAGTTGTCGCCCAGAGTTAACTGTCGCTCGTTCTACTACTACCCCAGGCGCGAAGGGTATGGTAGACCACCCCAAGTTGCCAACGGAGATCACGAGACTGATCCCGCATTGTTGCACCTAGTGTGCTATGTAAGTGCACTGGAGGCACTGTTCGACCAGATCACCATTGATCTGATCGCAGCTCGAGGAGAGCTGGTTCGTCGAGCCCCAGCAAGAAGAGAAGATGAGCCTGACACCGGCAACCCAGTCGTGCTGTTCGGACACCCAATCGAAACCCTGAGGTCAGCCCCAGCCATCATCCAAGATATTGTGATGACCCCAGACGTGCTTCGACGCCTTTTGGGAACACACTCCAACGGGATTGTGGCTAACAATCCCCGTGATGGTCATCATCGCTACCTCGACCCTGTAGTTCCTCCGCCATCTCTGACTAATCCCGGCAGTGAGACACGTGGAGAAGCCTCGTCATCCACCAGGCACGCCCGTTTAGACGTAAACGAGGTAGACTAAGTCGTACGAGTAGTACCGAGTCTCAATGTATCCTCGCTTTGTAATCATGCGACCTTGTATGTAAACGCAGCCCGTCGTTGTGCCTCTGTTTTAATAGTAGCCTTGCATATTTTGTCAGCGCATAGTTGCATATTTTCCGGGCACAGCTACCAAAACCAACCCCGACGACAACCACAGTAACACGTCTCTTTATGAGATATGTGTATCTCTGACACTGACCCGACCTTTGGAGCTAAGCTGGCAAATTTATTACCTTTCACCACGGTAAAAATGACCCAGCTCCATTGCTATATAAAGACCACCTCGTGACCTTACCCAGCACCCCACACCTTGTGCACCACCCTCACAACCTTTTCCTGTCATGTCGAGCCCCAGTATTTATCGGAGAACCCCAGATGCAACCCCAGGTAGCTTTGTCAAAATATTGCGGGACTTTACCTGCAGTACCATGGGTTCTACCCAGCCAGCCCAGTACGAGCTGTTCAAATCGAGAATCACTTTTTCCACCTCGGAATATTGGGCAGCAGTACACATCCCTCCCGTAGACTCAAATCAAGATCCAACAGAAGTTTCCTTCGTGGGGGAATCTATGCCAACCCCACACCTGGCCATAGAAGCTGCTGCGAAAGAAGCGATTGCTCGCCTTCGATCCGCAGTACCCTATGCCCGTGAACGAAGATATTATTACTTTCCGAGTCGTGCAGCACCCGGAGGAGTAACATCTTTTCCCGGTGGACGGATTGAGAGAGACCCAGTACTGGCCAACCTTATCCAGTACATCATCGCTCAAGAGCATTTGAACCAGCGAGTGATGGATTATATCCAGAGTCTCGCTGATTTAAATCCTCATATCACCATCGGTAGACCACTGAGGCCCGACCCGGAGAGACGCATACATCGACTTGTCAATCCACTTCCTCCGATAGAAGAGGAGTGTATCCCTTTACCAAAGACATTTTATCGGGACCCCGTCCAGTTACCGTTTTCATTTTAGATGTCACTGCTGTGTTTGTTTTTGCAGCATTTATTATTACGTTGTAATTTGTGCATGGTACCTCGAATTTGTGCGACGAGTCATGTATTTAGTTTCTACTAGTATGACTAGTTTTGTTCGTGAATAACTTGTGTAACCGCAAAAAATCCTCGAATGAGATTTCTTTCCCCTAAATTGCTGCACCGTTCATCCCCTCACTACATGGATTACTTTTATTTATGCAGCACCATGGCAGCAGACTCACAACCGCTCGAGCATATATGGAGCATTTGTTTTTCACAACGGCTCTTAGCAAATCTCGAGGACGAGATTTTTTTAGGGGGGTAGTAATTGTAACACCCCAAAATTTAACCAGGTTTTAGTTACTAAAATTTTGCCAAGAATTTAAAAAATTTGCGTGCAAGTATATCTCTGTTGATTTCAAAACTTTTCCTTCCATATTAAGGAATTTTTCCCACGTGAACTCTTCCAAAACATATTGGACTTTTATGCCCTCTCTTTAAAAACATTTCCTAATCAGTAGGTTTATTTATTAATTTATTTCACCCTGAGCTATATTCATTAAAATGACTTGTTTTAAATTTTGGAGCTCTTTTTGTACTACAACCTGTTGATAAATTTAACTAAAAATCCAATCAAATTTGGAGATGTCATGTGATGTCTCTAAATCACTTTTGTGCAATAATATATTTTATTCATTTCATATTTTGAGTGCTACACATGTTTTTCTTCTCTGGTCCAGTGGACAATTTTGTACTACAACTCATTTAAATATTTCTTTCTAGCTTCCACCAAAATTATGGGATGTCAGTAGCAGCATATGATTCCATTATATGCAAAAATCCAGGGATGTTCTTTGGAAATTTTGAGTGAATCAACCTCATCTTCATTCTGGTCCAACTTGATGGTTTGTACAGCATCCATATTATTGCTTGCTCTTTGGCCCTTGATTCTTTCTCCTACTTGTAGTCCTCCATGCTAAACCCCTAAGTCCAGGAGCATGCAACCATTGGCATATTTTTGGTTCATGAAATAATGCCATTCACCTTCTGTCCAGATTTGAAGTTCTGCAAAACTTGCACTAGCAAGTTTGTGTTTTTCATTAACTAACCTCACCACCCTCTTGTGCATCCAAAGAGACACTGAACTGGTAGTTTTGGCCCCTCCAAGAAAAGCCTAAGTACCTGTGGCATTTTGTCAAACACCTTGAGAGCATGACCAGATTTGACATGAGTTGTTGTTGGCATTGTGAACTTGGTCTCCTGACCAAACCACCTTGTCCCTTGAGTTTCCCTATATCTCTAACCTAGTCCTGTTGCTCGCCAACCTCACCTGTGACCTGTAGCATGCCACGGCATTGTATCGAACACCTTCCGTGTGTGCACTGGACGCGCCCAGAGCGCGCATATTGCAGGAGCCTCGCCCGAACTGACACACTGGCCCCCCTGGTTTTGGCCCGCTCTGCAGCGCCACGCCACGCACTAACCTCCTCACAGCAACGCGCCAAGCCGCCCTGGCAGCCAACAGCGCCGCCGATAGAGCTTTTGGCGGCACGCCGGCGTCCGCAGCGCGCCTCTGCCACGGTCGGCGCCGCCAAAGCCACCCCGGCTTGCCACCTGCCCCCTGGAATAGTGTGAGCTCATTCGCAGCCTCGTTCTCTAGCGCTCGTCGCCGCCACGTCGCCCAAGCTACAGGGAGGCGGTTCGTCATTGTCCTTATCGCCGGCCGCCTCGGAACCGACCTCCACCGTGTATATAAGGGCCCCGGAGCTCAATCGAGTCCTCGAGCAACCTCATATGATCCTCCTAGTGTTGCCTTGGCTAGCAGTCGAGCAAGGGAAGGCCTTCTTCCCCGAGTCCAGCCGGTTCGGTCGCCGCCAAACCCCGGCCGATTCCATCGCCACCAGTGCCTCTCCCTATCCACTCTCTCCACCAAGAACTCTCCCTTCCTCTCGCGAGCACAACCCCTCGCTCAATTTTGGCCGGAGACCACCGCAGCCCAAAACTCACTATCCACCCGAATGCATTCTCCGCCACAAAGCTCGTCGTCGGCGACTCCGTTCACGTCGGCGACCATGGCGGGTACCCACGGATTCCTCTCGACCCCCTGAGCACACCCATGTCCTCAGATCTCCAAGGGACGCCCCCGTTCGCTGGCAAATCCTCGCCGGAGCTCCGCCTCTGTTCGGTCGGAGGGGAACGATGCGCGCGTGGCCGGTCAAACCTGACCAGTGGGCCAGGCGGGCCCACCGTCAGTGACCCAGCGCCGGTCCACGCAGGATTAAGTGGAAGCGCACTTCCGAAGTACGCTTTCGACGTGTACACGTTTTATTTGAAACGTTTTCTTTTCTGTTTTATTTTTAAATATCAGATTTTGACCAAACTTTGACCTGCCGTATCTTTTTAAATACAACTCCAAATAAATTAATTCTTTTTCCTACCTCTCTCTAATATTGTCTAGTTTATTTTAAGATTTATTTGAAAAAAAATTCAAAACAACTTTTGTGCTATTTTTATTTTGTGTGTTAATTCATTTATATTTCTAAAATAGGATTTTTGAAGAGAGGAGAAGTATTTCAAGAGTTTCAAATGCACCCTGCCTTTCCACACATTGAAGGCAAGCATTCTGAACCCCGGCATAAATATTTTTGTGTGTTTGATGACACGTTTATAACATCACCTCACTTTGGAGAAACTTGTTATTTCATGTGATATGATCATATGCATGGGTGCATGTTAGTGATTTCCATGCTGTTGGAAATGAACACACTTGTGATGATGATCACCCTCATGTACTTTGCATGCATACCGGCAGGAGCCCGGGAAAACCTCTGCCTTGGGTAGGCATGAGTTTGTCGCCGGTCTCCGTCCGGACGGTTATGTCAGGTATGGCATGGTAAGGTAATATGAGCGGTGACTCTGTTGGTTGAAATATATTCGTTATGCTAATCATGCAGGGAAGATTATAAACCTCCTGAGTCGACCGTAGATCGAGTCTTGTTCCAGTAACCCCCATACTCGTTTCGTACTACCACTCGTCTCTACAGCAAGTAGAGTACGGTTCAGTAAGTTGTTAACCTCTTTTTGGCACACACCGTACAGAGAGGCCAGGGTGGAAGATACCGGTTGTAGCTGGTAGGCAGGCCACCTGGTCCGGGGGCATGGGTGTTTCCGGTTGAGACCGAGAGGGGAGGCCACCCCTTAGAGCGCGCGATATAAATTTATTCCCATGCTACGCGAGGTTGTAGCCTCCCCACTTAGAGTTTGCCTGACAGGTGTTGTGGGTGATTCCAGACACGTGTGAGTTAAGCTGGTGTGTGCAAGTTAGGTGTGTTTTCAACAAAAAGACCGTAGACGGAATTAGTCCCTATGGACTAAAAGAAATCCGTTACTCGTGGGTAAAGAGTACACCCTCTGCAGAGATTAAACCTATTCGAATAGCCGTGTCCATGGTTAAGGATTTCAGTCTGGGATGGGTCAAGTATCGGTCTTAGTGTCGGTCTTCGGAGGTGAATATGTTAAACCAGGACTGGAATCACAACTTGTGACTTGTGATAATTATGAGTATTATTATTGTTGACTAACCCATGATATTATTGTTATCATCGAGTATCTCTGGAATGGTTCTACCTCCGGGATATTCACTATGATTGTTTCTTTTAAAGCCCTTTAGGTGGTGTCGCTCAGACGCCCGACTGTGGCATTTCTTTTAAAGCCCTATATGTGGTGTCGCTCAGACGCCCGACTATGGCATTTCTTTTAAAGCCCTTTATGTGGTGTCGCTCAGACGCCCGACTGTGGCATTTCTTCTAAAGCCCTTTATGTGGTGTCGCTCAGACGCCCGACTGTGGCATTTCCTTTAAAGCCCTTTATGTGGTGTCGCTCAGACGCCCGACTGTGGTATTCCTTTTAAAGCCCTTTATGTGGTGTCGCTCAGACGCCCGACTGTGGCATTTCTTTGTTGTCTATTTCATAATTTTAATACTGCTATGTTATGGCATTTTTTATAATAACCTACTTACATGCATCAGAGATTTATTTTTGTGACTGACATCATGAGTAAAAAAATATTTTTCAGCACATCATTGTCAGATTATACTCGTTTTCATAATGTTTGCGAGTACATTCAAAGTACTCACTGGCTTGTCCCTAGCTATTGTCTTGGCCAGATTTCTTGCACGGAAAGGAGCGACCGTGTTGATAGCCCCGGAACCCACGCAACGGTGATAGCAGCCTCGCGAAGATAGGAGTTAACCTGGTCAGCTGTTCCCGTGGGAAATGGAGTCCCATAGATACTAATGTTTCAGAACCCGCTTCCGCCATCAACCACTAGAAACCATTTGTTGTACTCATAGGCCAGAATGGGCTTGTACTACATATTTTGTATTTTGCTTGGATTTTCTGTATCAAGTTGGTGCCTCATCAGCTAACAGTTATCCTGGGGCTGGTGAGCACAAGGGCCATTTTCTGGGAATTAACACCCGGAGAATCGGTCGCCACAGTCCGCCACCGCCCCGGCCATCCCTCTAGCCCCCCCCCCTGCCGAGCTTTTTCTCCAGCGATCCCCACGCCACCGCCCCGCCAATGCCCAGCCACCGCCGGTGACCACCGCCCCCATCCTGAACCCTAAGATAGATAGTGGGGTACCTCTCCGGCGAGCCCCCCTCGCTGCTGCGGCTGGTTCTTCCTTCACCCGGCGAGCCCACCCCTTGGAAATCGACTGACCCAAAAGTCGATTCAGTCGATTGAAGTGCAGCCAAATCGGAGCAGCATCGCAAGCAAGAGCAAGAGCGAGAGCAGCAGCGCGAGCAAGAGCAATAGCAAGAGCAGACCAGGCAGGGGACCGAGAGAAAGAGCAGAGCAGCAGTGCGAGCGAGAGCTAAAGGAGCAGCAGCTCCTACTGATGTGGACGTCGCCGCCGAGGGAGCAACAGCGTGGAGGAAGTGGCCGGCGACGCCTCCGTGGATGGAGCCGCGCCGTGTCGGCTCGGGACCGAGTGCCGGCAGCACCATGAGATCGAATCAAGAAGAAAATGCGGCGGTTAGTGTACAACCTTTTTGGTGGCGTCGATTAGGCCGTAGCTTCATCCGAGGAAACGGTGATGATGATGCTCTTCCAGTGGTGCAGGTGAAGACGGCGGTGTGGGAATGGAGGTGGCGCGAAAGACGAGGGGAACGTCAGGGTAGCTCCTTGGAGGTGGAGGACGGGGTGGCTGAACCGGCGGGACGATGAGATCGACGACGGATCCTCATCCGGTACGGTGGATGAGGGACGTCGAGGTGTTGTTGTGGACGACGTCGTTGGGGAAGAAGCTCCGGCTGGGTGGCGGACAGAGCAGGGTGTGGGGTTTCGTCGCGGGTTTTCGTGGCCTCGGTGTACAAATGGATGGGCGGATGGGATGGCAGTGGGGAACCATGGCTTAGAGACGCGCTTGTCCGAAATGTGGGGTAAGTTACAAAAGTACCCCCCACCGATTTGAGGCGGTTCTTTCGGTTCAGGGGTACCACGGGCATTTCGCGTGTTGGGATTTCACAGGAGGTGGGAGTTTTTGCGTGTGTTGTAATTTCGGAATAGCAAGGTGCGGGTTGAGATGGAGGGAGTTGTTGGAGCACAACGAGACAAAGATATATCTTAAATATTTCGGGCTAACAAGGCGCGGGTTGAAATTTCTGGACAAGCCTAACGTGTACTGTACCAAATCAATGCGCACTATAAATGTCATTCAAAACTTTGAATTCATGTTATGTTCAATTAAAATATTTCGCTACATGTACAATGCATGCAACCTACTACTCAAATGAACGTTTTAGTGCATTCCAAACGTATATACTACCGCTTTAATATGAACTAAATTTGAATAAGATCTACAGTAATGATTGTTGTGAAGTCAAAGCATTTGAATTCGTTTCTCTATTTTAATAAGATCTACAATCATCATTATTGTCAAGTTAAACCATCATTTGTGTATTATCTTCACAGCACACCACATGATCAGTATCGAGTTACATATGAACTATGTGTACTATATGAACTCGAACTAGATTTTTTGAATCCACTTTATTTTGATTTCAAATCACATTACATTTTTAGCTCTAGCTAGATCTTCATAATCTAAACCATGTCTCATATGTATAATGTGTTTATCACATTATGTATGGTGCCCCGCCCCCTACGCCTACAAGTATTTAGATGTGAGTTGCAAACACCACACATTACCACAAATTCAAATAAAATGTGAGAATGTTCGATATATAGTATTGTTTAGATTGCTCGATATTTAGTTGTAAGCTGCAAACGCCGCACATTATCACAAATTCAAATAAAATGTGAGATTGTTTGATGTATAGTATGGTTTAGATTGTTCGGCATTTAGCTGTGAGTTGCAAACGCCATGCATTATCACATTATGGTATAACATGTGCACAGCACGTGTATCACCGCTATATTCATGCATGCAATGTTTAAAACACTATGATCTCCTCTTCAAATATATGAATCCGCTTTCATATGAAATTATGATCTTTGTTAGTCTCTTACACCCACACAGTCCTCTAACCTTTGTAGCTACCACTAACTTTCTCTCGTGCATGCACACGCCCTCCTCGCCCTCCCCCTCCCTCGGCATTCTATCCACCGGGCACATTCATTTTTTCCTTTAGGTCGTTCTCCCAGAGTCTCCACAACTCCTTTCCGACACACACCGATCGATAAACCTCTCCAGCGATGCCTACCTATAGCATACACATACAGCTTCAATCTCCTCCTTTATGTGTCCTTGCCTCGTGTCTCTCATATGGTCAGACACACGGGTAAACTCTCACCCCTCTTTTAATCGATCTCACAACCGCACACTACTCCCCCTATCCAGCTAGTAGTTGGGCCTCTCGCACCACCTTCTAGCTCCATTCTCTCTGTCTATCCGTCTCGCTGGGCCTTATTTGCCTCTAACAAATGGACGTACACCGACCGGTCTCTCGCTATACATATAGCCATCTAGGTCCTTATAACTCATTTTTACCCACACATCGATCGATCTACCTCATTAGTTGTGTCTCTCCCTTCCTCCGACAAACAACAATTGATCTACCGATCTAGTTAGGTTTGCTTACCAAACACATGGTTCCCCTTCATCATCCATGGATGCGTCCCGACAGATCTATCATGCACAGGCACACACAGAAACACATCACCACTCTTATTGATAACATTGCAGTTCCACCCTCAGTTTGTCTAGTAGGCCTCTCCCAACATCTCCGAGAAGCAACTCCATCACCCATCCAGCACTCTACCCCTCTCCCTCCCTCTCTCTCTCTCCTCTCTCTCTCTCTCTCTGTCCCATCATATTTCCCGTCCTTCAGTTACGTATGGATGTCGACTGATCTCCCTCATGACATATACGAGTCGTTCTACCTCTATAGTTAGGCCTCTACCTACCCCTACCCCCACCCCTCCCCCCACACACACCGATACATCAAGCGCTCTAGTCATGTCTCCCTGCCACACACAAACTTGACATGTGCCCTCTAACGTTCCGGTAGGCCAGTCGCCCTATATCTTTGACTTGCACACACACACACACACACGCAATATCGATGGCTCTCTTCATCGATCTCGCACCCACCCATACTTGATCCTCTCTTCAACTCTATCGATAGCTATGACCCCTCCCTCTCTTCTTGTGGATTGCTCGACCCTCTATGTATGATATGGATAGGCCTCCATTTCACACACATTACATGCAAAATTTTGTTTGAGATATCATGGACACATATTCCCACAAATAATTCACGAAATCAACCCCCACCCCCACCCCCACCACAAAACAAAACACACTCACGAACAGGGTTTGCATCTCTCACACACACCCGCGTAGGTGGGGGACATGCACAAAGAGAAGAGGTGCATGAACGGCGCACGTACTCCCGTCTCTTTCCCAACCACACCCGCGTGGGTACACGGTGGAGCTCATTTCTGTACGAAAAAGGCACCCCACGTGGTAATTTGGCACGTGTACTGGTTGTCCACTTGGTGGAGGGAGGATCGTCTACCACGGGTGAACAAACAAATTGCGACTTGACGCGTTATGTTAAATTAAAAAAAGAGGCAAACCATGTGGGGCCTACCTTAGAGGCAAGGCTCTATACACTGGAGTACTTTTGATGTGTCCCGTCAACTCGCGGAATGAGGAGAAGATTGCTTAGTACGCCGTCTCCCCCGCCCATGGGCGTGGTGGCTTGCAGGATTAGGTGAAGCTTGCTCCTCCCACGCCCATGCGCGCGGTGGCTCGCAGGACGAGGAGAAAATTTTACTACTCCCTCCGTTTACTCCTCGTCCCTACTACCTTGGTTATAGAGATTATATCATATTGTTTGGAATATATATGTCCTTAGTATATTTCAATATGAACTACTAGTACATACTCCAAACACTGATGTATATAGACGTATTTTAGAGTGTACATTCACTCATTTTTCTCCGTATGTAGTAGCACTCTCCCTCGCCCCTCGACCCTCGCCCACGTGGTGGACGTGCAATAATTCATTCGGTCTCATATAGCCAGGACGATATATACTGCACTACCATTATTGCTCGACTTCCCGAAGAGGCGAAGAGCCAATCGCAAGGTTAATATGTTGGAGATGCCAAGCGCAAGGTTATAGGAGAACGAGTAGTAGGTGCCGCGTCATTTATAAATATATTTTTTCTTCAGTGGCACGTACGCAATATGATAGGTTCATATGGAGAGAAAAGGAAACCGCTCCACTATATACATAGTCAGGACGGGCCAGTCTACACGGTTGCTTGCTGGGTTTGCTCTCTTCACACTCTCTTGCACAAAACGACTCTGGCCACATCTCTAACATCCCGGTGGATCACGTCCACTTGGGGAAGGGGTGGATGCTTAGTGTAGATGCGGTGTCCGTCGCCGATGGTGAAAACCCACTATCGGCACGTCCCGATCAGGGGTCCCCGCCATTCTCTCTCACAAAGCCGGTGAGGTTGCCTTCATCCCTTGCTCACTGCCGCGACGTGGGCAGTTGCCGCCTCCCGCCGCCCTCCTCAAGGTCGAGCTACGTCCCTCAGGTACAACTCCCTTTACAGTCGGCTTGCACCACTGCTCCAGCTGCCCACATCACTCCTTGTGGATATTTCTCTACTTCTTTGCCCCGCACATACCTGATACCTCTACTGGCTTCTACGTACTGTATTTGTGATGAGTTTATGTCTCATCAACTAGTCCTAGTAATCTTATTCTAATCACGCTTCTTCAATTTCTTTGCCACAGGGATGCTCATCTCGATTTTGGTGAAACTGCACAAAATGATCCGATGGTCAAAAGGTTGCAAACTTCATTTATTAGGAAGCTTGAACGTTGCCAGCAAATTGAAGCCTGGTCAGGGTTCACGGTTCAAGGGCTAGGGACTGCATGGATCATTTTTTTCTTTAGCTGCTTCTGTTCCAAAATAAGTGTCAACTTTAGTAGTAGTACAACTTTGTACTAAAGTTTGCACAAAGTTGAGACACTTATTTTGGAACGGAGGGAGTACATATTTGCTATGATATGTCAATCATTGAGATGCAATAGCATGCACGTTAGTCTCCTTTGTATTTGATGAAATGCTGCAACGGGCAACCTTGGACGGAAGATACATGTAACAGGAGCTGGAAGCTTCATAGCATTGTACAAATTTATCTCGCTGATAAATTACAGTACGTACTAGTACTATACTAGTACTTCCTCCGTTCCTAAATATAAGTCTTTGTAGAGATTTCACCATTAACCACATGCGGATGTATATAGATGCATTTTAAGTGTAGATTCATTCATTTTGGTCCGTATGTAGTTCACCTAGTGGAATCTCTACAAAGACTTATCTACTAGTAATAGCTAGCCCCCACTACTAGGAATTCTCTATCCTCTCCTTGAGACACATCATCAAAATTGACGTAGCCGTTAGATGAAGTAAATCAGTCATAATAGCCGTCTGATCTAGATGTTGAGAGGCTCAGCACTAAGCCACATGGAAGCATGCAGAAATACCGTGGCACATGCATGTGAGTGGGTTTTAAATCACATCAACATGTCTGCATGCAAGCATGCACCGATAGCATGCATGTAAGTGAGCTTTTAAGTCCCATTAACATGTCAAAAAGAAAAATATAATCCCGTTATGCAGTGGGAGTTGGCTGATCTTTTTTCCTTATGTGGGATGATCTAAATGATGATGGAAGTTTATTTATTTTGGCTACACATTTGTCATGCGGTTATAGATTTTTTTTAGTTCTATGAAATTGATAATTTTGCGCAGAGAGATATATATACCGTTGTTCCGCGGCAACGAGCGGGGACTCATCTAGTAATATTTAGGAATGGAGGGAGTACTATGTAAAGATTTAGGTGTCGCACAGTGATAGTGTGAGGTGGGCCATGTAATCACTGAGCCTGCGTGTTTTCACTTCCCTTGCACTCCTCCGCTGTAAGAATGGAGAAAATTGTAATCTACTACCTCCTTTCGCCGAAAGCGTGGGACATCCAGTAGTCCTACCACCTCAGTAATAAAGACCAATGAGCCGTCAAATCACATAGACCCAGCAGTAAGTTGGACGGACAAAGCCACCATCACTCTTGCGCCAGTGAGAGGTCGCGTCCGCTCTGCCCGGGCCTGCATGCGGCACTGATTCTTTGGAGCGGCGCTGACCGTTTCGGGCGAGAAGCACGCGTGGGCGGTGGAGGGGCTTTGGTGGGCCAGGCTGGTCAGGAGCGGGCGTGGCAGCTGTCCGCATGTCCCTACCGGACACGCCCGGAAACGAGAGGATGCACCGACTCTCGCGGCTAAAATTGTACACTACACACCATATCTCTGTAGGAGTAGGTCCATCTGTCGCACTCTCTAACACACACATGTTGTTAAACACACACACGGCTGTTTGTTTCACCCTCTAACTGGTGGGACCCAACGTACTACGTGGAGAGAGGTAAGGTGACTAAAGGCTGCATTATTTCTGCACCACTGTGGATAGTCTTACCACCAAAGCCACATGACACGATTATGATTGAAATCCTAATGACTCCCACACAAAAAAAAACACGGCATGCCTGTCACACAAATGCAGGAATGTATAAAAGGTTATTTTCCTCTCATTGAACATAACGGGAGGGTTGTGTAGCTGGTTAGCCTGTTCGCTCATCAAACTTGAGGTCTCGGGTTCGATAACTACACTTGAGCATAATTTTTGCCAGGAGGATTCTTTGACTGGTCAAAATGTTTTCTAGGGTTTGCATGCTTCACACTCTCTCTCCAGTATATATATACACGCTGGAGCCTCAACGCTTGTAGTTGCTCTCTTAACACTCTCTCGCCCTCTCCAGATCTAAACAAGACGTTGTTAGCCTCTCTCTCCCCTCACTGCTGCTCAAAGAGCCGGCAGGATCCGTCCGCCGGGAAGGGAAGGTGGCTTAACGCTGTCGTTGTCGGCGAGGGAGGGAATCCACGACCGGCGCTGCTGTTCACTTTCCACCCAGCGGCGGCGCGTGAGGGCCTCCGACCCTTCTTCTTCGCCATCGTCCCGTCGCCCACCGAACCACGCCCCAAGAATCTTAAGGTATATTTTACTTACTCCACATGCATTGCTCTAGCTGCATGTATACCATGAATCTAGGACGTGGTTCAAAGAGGAAGGGAGTAGGGGAAAGTAGTGGGAAAAGTTGTATATAGCATGAATCTAGGACGTGGTTCAAAGAGGAAATGAAGGGGGAAAGTTGTATAGCATGAATCTAGGACGTGGTTCAAAGAGGAAAGGAATGGGGGAAAGTAGTGGGGAAAGTTGTATCGCATAAATCTAGGACGTGGTTCAAAGAGGAAAGGAAGGAGAGAAAGTACTAGTTCAAAAAGGAAAGGAAGGGACTAGATTTGAGCAGGACTAGATTTGTTGCGCTCACATAGGGAAAGGTGTCTAAAGATAACAAAACTGGGACCAACACAAATATGCTCCTTGGTTGTTTGTTCTTTGTTGCAACAGACTGTGCATGACCACAGTACATCGGTAGATGCACATGGTGCTGGTGCGTCCACTGTCCCGTGCAACTCATTAGCTGTTGTTAATCTATGGCCCTGTTTGGTTAAAAACTCCCTAGTCCCTACCTGCTTGGTTCTAGGGACTAAACATGGACTAGAGGTTATTAAATGACATGATAAAAGACCATGTTACCCCTAGTAATGAACTAATAGAAACAAGGTGCGATGCGTGGCAGGGGCAACTGTTGGAAAAAGTCCCAAAAAGACTCCCTCGGGGTCTTCTTTCTTTAGTCCCAAATGCCCACTTTTAGTCCCGAAAAGTCCCTCCTGTTTGGTTTAGATGTGACTGACACGGAGTTTTTTTAGTCCCTACACCAAAATGTCCCTGTAAACAAACACCCTCTAATAATGCCGCTGGAAAATTGATGCAATGCCACAGTTAAAAGCAAATTACATGTTTAACAAATTTTATTGTTAATATAATCTCTATGTTAATATTAATCAATGCCACCGTTTGAGAAATGCTACTGTCTTGCTTTCTTTCCCATTTAGATAAGGTAGATGCTTCTTTTTGTTGGCTTCTGTGTCATCCACCGTTATTGACCACTAATTGTTTCCTTTGCACCTCTGTGTAAACAGGGTTATCTACTTCACCTCGTTGCCATTGTGACCTTTTGTTGCACTGCACAAAACACTTTTGTTTTAAGAGTGTTTTGTGCAGTTCAACCAAAATGTCACACCGACAATGTTGCTTGATTGCTTGATCTTAGTGGAACTGCACAAGAGGAGATCTTACTTCCTATCCGTTAAGGCGAATTTGGTTCAGATCTTCTTCTTGTGAGTTGTTTGAATTCCGCATCATGAGAGGTCAGTACTAGCCTTCTTTCACATGATTCTGCAGTGTGCTTTCATATGTTGTGCTACTTGTACGATAATGTTGCTTGATTTTAGTGAACTGCACAAATGGAGACAAGACTTCCAATCTGTATGTGCACCGTAATATCCCATTGAGGTAAGATAAGGATATTTCACAACTGCTGGCCTGTATTTTGCCACTTTCATCAGAAAATTAAGTTTAGTACTATACTTGTGCTCCCTAATTGACATGCCAAATCTTACATTGAAGGCGAAGCTTGTCTGTTATTGAACCAAGTGATGACGGGGAAGAACAAGCGGAAGAAAAACAAAAATCAACTCCCGGTGCTGTAATGAAGCACTGGAACTGTGATGACACAAGTAATGATATAGTTTTGCATCTTAATTTATTGCTATGGCTGGAACGAGCAATTGTTTTGCCACTCATTTGATGCCATACGTAATTATCTCTACTTGTGCAAACAAGGATCTTCTTTGAAGATACCATATATTTTAGTGGAACTGCACAAGAAGATGTTGGAAACATTAAACTAATCGAGGAGTATATAGTAAGCATGGCCACCCCCGTAGATAGCAACAGATGGTTCCGAGAAGTGCTTCATCTGTATGCTCTACACAATCAGCCTCCTGACAAAGGTTGGTACTCGCCCACTGATTTCATCCATATGATTGAGCTTTGTCATCTCTAGTGGTGTTGTGCTACTGTTTAGATACTATCATGAAAAAGTGGTATTGTCCTTGGGAAGTGCTTCATCTGTGTTGTTTTAAATATTTCCTTTCCTTTTTTTGAGCAAACATGGATGCTAGCATTTAGTAGTCCTCTTGTCTTTGCACAACAGGATCATCTTCCTCTGAAGAAGAATATGGAGTACCTAAAGTGACTAGTTCCGATTATGCCAGGATGAAGAAGCACTGTCTATCTTCTCATCAGAAGGAGCAGTTGAAGGATGGTTACATTACTCCCCACAAGACCAAACTAACTTCAGCTCAGAAGGACTGACAAATCGCCATTTTTTTGCTGTGATGCGCGAGTACAATGTTGTTCTAGGATTCTTTCTGGTGAGTTCCATTTTTCTAAAAGTGTGCTCTACATGGACCATGTATGTGCCTATTGAAACTGTCAATTCATAGTACAGTTTGCTTTATACTAATCACTTTTTTGTATTTGTGCAAACAGGGGTGCTCAGCTTGATTTCAACGGGAACTGCACAAAATGTTCATGAATACATCGAATCATTCATTTCCACCACAAGAAAGGAGGTGCCCATAAGTTCAAGGCGTTGCAACATATAAGGGCGAAATCATACAAGCTACGCGCGAATTTGGTTGATTTTGGTGGAACTGCACAAAAAGAACAGCTGGTTTATTTAGCACGAGTTGCCATGTCAATGTCCGAACTGATGGCAAACCCTGCCCATTCCACAATCGTAGGCATTTGATATTTTGGAATGGGACAACCTTGTCAAATTTTGCTCATTGATTTTAGCAAGATATGCGTTTGATATTTTCGAATGGGACGCCCTTTGGTGTCAGCAGCGGCGATCAATTTTTTATTTATTCTTTAGTTGTGAAGTAAATATTGCCTCTGACATGTGAGTCGCTGAGATGCATAATCATCGATTGTTTTGAATGTTCTCTATGAATTGCCAGGCCTGTGTGTTTGATTGCAATGTACAGAAACGCTAAAAAGCTGCTCAAACTCTTTGTGCTCCTTCTGTTCCTTTTTACTTCGCACATTGTGAAAGTGCATACTTTTTGTATAAGATTGGTCAAAGTAGAGATACTTTGACTGCAGACAAAACTTGTATGCAGACTAGAAAGGACCGGAGGGAGTACATGTGAAACTGCTGCAAACGTGGTGATCACCCTGGGAATAATGCTAGTACGTATTGTTTTGCATGTTCATCCAATGCCAGTGATACAGGAATTCGAACTAATCGAAATAAATTCATTCATACACGGTCAGATTTCATATAAACATGCCGGATTTAATCACATTTCATACATTCTTCAACTAAAAAGGGGTGTTTGTGGCCGCATGCATCTCCCAAATGCAGAGGCCGGGGGTCATCCTCCTTTTCGAAAAAAAACTAAAAAGGGGTGCGCTGGAGGTATAATTAATTAACCGAAGCTACCCACCTGTGTCCCGCTGAGCCAAACAGAAGCTTCAGTGACTTAACTGCAGGTGCAGTTGCGTAACTGACATGTGGCCTATTGGGCCCACGTGTCAGTCAACCAACTGCACCAGCAGTTAAGTAGAAGCAGTGTTCTTCTCCAGCGCAGCTCTCTGACTCCACGTCGCCGCCAAGAAGCTAACCGAACGTCAATGGTCAGCCCGCCTAACTTGGCTTCAACCGGAGAGTAGCAGCGGTGGCCTTACTTGGACCCGAGCGGCGGCGACCTACCATGTTCTACTCTTCCTCGTTTTCTGTGTGGCGCGGCCTCGTTGGCAGCGGGGCGGGGCCTCGTCGGAGCCGGCGATGCCTCTGTCTCGTGGCCGGCGGGCGGCGCCTCAGCGGAGCGGTGGAAATCCTCCCCCACGTTGTTGGCACGGTGGGGCCTCGGCTGAGCCGGCGATGTCCTCTGCCTCGTTGTTGGCAGGCGGGGCCTTGGCGGAGCCGGCGGTGTCCTCGGCCTCGTTGTTGGCGCCGCGGGGCCTCGACGGAGCCGGCGGTGTCCTCTGCCTCGTTGTTGGCGCCGCGGGGCGTCGGCGGAGCAGGGCGTCGTCGATGCCAGCAGAGCGGGGACTCATCGGAGCCGGCATTGTCCTCTGCCTCGTCTTCGGTCTCGCCAAACAGCGCCTCGCCCGCTTCATCGCCCTCTTTGCTAGCCTCTTTGTAGGCGGCCGCAGCCTCCGCCACCCGCATGCGGTACCGCCAGCGCTCGAGGCGGCCCTTGCGGGCGGAGCGGTACGAGTCGAGCAGCGCCTCCTGCTCCGCCCGCTCCGCGGCGATATGCTCCTCTGCCTGCAGGTGCTCCTGGAGGAGATGGTGGTTGTAGGCAGCGTCGGCCTGCGCCTCCCGTAACTGCTCCTCACGCATCTGCCTCACCCTGTCCATATATTGGGCACGGGCCTCGCCGATGGTCATGGTGCAATGCACTGGCGAGGATGGCGCGGAGGAGGGGGTTGGCGCCGGATCATCGACTACCATGTTCTCCATTGGGACGTCGTCGTCCTCCGGCTGCCTGCCGGCCAGCCGGTCGGCAGCAATGGCTGCTATCTCCTTGTGGTCCGTCGTCCGCCCGTCCCGAAGAGCGCTGGAGCCGAGGAAGCCATGGTGGGCAGTAGTGGTGTGGACAGGAGAAAGGCAACGGATGCGGATGACTGCGGCTATGGCCGGCGCAGCAGTTTATATAGCAATGGTGGGCGGGCGGAGGGACGGACGTGTGACACCGGAGTAGCCGCCTCGGCAACCGCGTATCATTAATGTGTGCGGCAGATGGACGGACGGACGACACTTGTGTCGTTTGAAGGCGGAGCAATCGCCTGCACCGGGAAGCGGGGCGGCCGGCGCTGACTGTTTCGGGCGGAAAGCGCGCGCGGGCGAGGAGATCACTTTACTTGGATAGGATGACAATGGGGACCCACCAGGTCCATAGCCTCACGTACGCAAGTGCCTCCTTATTATATATATATATATAACTATAATTTATTTTGCTTCCTCCTGGTTTCCTGCCATCACGGTCCCACACCATTGTCTACCTATGTACTCCCTCCTTTCCGGTTTACTAGTATGTATGCACGTGCAATGCACGTCTTAAAAGAATGGAGTGATTTTGGAGTGTGACTCGAAAAAAGTATAATGGAGTGATTTTGATAAATGGAATTCCACCCACAATTGTTTTTAATATTCACACAAAAAACTGTACATTCACATCTAAAATACTGGAGGTTCATTAAAAAACTGTATGTTACTCTATTATTTTTTCTTCCCATTCTCCTCCCAAACCTTCTTATCTGGGCTCAAGTCGTCATGCGCTCAAGCAGTAATATAGCCCATGAGGCATCGCATATGGGCCTTTTTTTCCTGGAAGGGCCACGTGAATATTCTAGAACACAGCAGAGGCAACAACAGTCTACTGTTCATGGCGAATCCGGCTGATCTTAGCCCTTGGATTTTGGAGACCAACGGTTATGATTGATGCTCTGGATCCATCTCAAAACTGGTACACTATATAGTAGTACAGATAGGGCTTATCTCAAAATTTTAGTTTTTCCATTTTATAAGGCTCAATTTGGTTGTTTTCCATCACATGTTCAGATTCCAAGGTGCATTAAATCATTGCATGCAAGTATTAAGAGAAAATTGACCAATGCATGTACTTTATGCATGCATGCATTGCAATTAATGCATTGATAAACATAATTTTTTGAGGATAACAAGAGCATTAATTAGGTGCTTTTGCAAAACTAGAAAAAGTATTCCACCACTCGCCATCTACCTTGATTGGTGAGATTTTTGAATTGAGCATTATAAACCGGAAAGGAGGGAGTAGTCAATAAACGAGAGAATTGCACAAGAAGCGGCCGACAGCTGGGACCAAGCAGCTCGAGCAGTATTTGTGTTTTTGAGGTGTGAGCACTGCAGAGTTTTTCGATGTTTACCCCAGATATTAATTTTTCTCCTCTGAACAACAACGAAAACATCGCTGCAGGTATTAACTGGGCGGGCTGTGGCCCGTCTAGCCCAGGCCAGATATCCAGCCCAGATATTAATTTTTTTCAAGCTGAAAATGGCTAGCCCAGCTATACTTTTTTTAGGAATACCCAGGCAAGGTCAAGTTGTTATTCTCCGCCCCGCTGGGCTGCAAATCTTTCCTAGGAGGGATGCATTAGGCTTAACAAGAAAATGGGCTTTAAGAAATAATAAATGGGATGTAATTATAAAAACTGGGTAGTAACTATAAAAAATGCACCAAACAGTGATTACTTTATAAAATATTATTTTTGGAATATTGAAAATTTTAATTTCATTAATTGTTGCGAGCGGAATGTTTCGTTGGATTTTTACGCAATATAAATTTATATTGAAATTGTATTTAATCTGACTAAAATTTCGGGATAAAAATATTCGGATCCCATCAAAATGTGGGAAATTTTATTGAATTCTGTTTTGAACGGTTGGTTGAAATGGGCTGTACTTTTAACAAACTGTAAATGGGCTGTAGTAAATTCCATTAGAATTCAAAAATGGGCTACACATTCTTACAAATCTCAAATGGGCTATAAGTTCTCTGCCACACACTTCTGGCCTTACTAAGTTGACGCGTCCCCTAAAAAAACAGAGTTGACGGGTATGCAAGGCTTTGTCAACTTATAGTCAACACACGGTTCTAGCAGCAGTGGCCGTTGGATGTCCATCCAACGGATGCCGTGCTTCTTCTTCAATCTCGGATATTCTAGCTTCACCCGCCCAAAAAATGATTCATCCCCCTGACATCTGGGGCGCACCGTTTCGGAAGCTGACCTATGGGCCTACTAAGTTGACGTACCAAGGGCTTTGTCAACTTAGTCAATATAAACGATTCTAGCTGCAGTGACCGTACGATGTCCATCCAACGGCCGTCGTGCTTCTTCAACCTCTGGTCTTCTTGCTCCAGCCGCCCAAAGCAGCGCCGGTCGTGCCGCCTGCTCCTGCCTCCCGTGGCCGGCTGTGCTGCCGCGGAGGCCTCACCGCCCCCTACTACTCCCACCGCTGGCCAGGCCATCCCTCCACTCACCCACTGACCACACCCCCTGATATTCTGCGGCGACGGTAGCGCAGCCGAACCAGTGAACCCTCGTACTCCTCTCCGCGTGTGCATCCACTACTGCGTCTTCCCCGGCTCCGCGTCGTCCCCTTCCTAGGCCTCGCCGTCGTCCACCGCCGTGGTGCTCTCGGCGCGGCATGGTCAACGTGGTCAAGGAACGACTTCCATCGGACGTGGACTGTACGTGGAGAGGCTGACAGCTGGGTCCACGGCAGCCGCAAGGAAGTGCCTCCTTATTACGCGCAAAATAATTATTCCTCCACCTGACAGCGGGGACCCACCGGACGGGCCACCATATTTCGCGAAAAAAATGATTCGCCCCCTGAATGCTGGGACCCACGAGCTACATCTTCGCACGCAAGGAAGTGCGTCTGGAAAAAAACGATTCGCCCCCTGACTGCTGGGACCCACCAGCTACATCTTCGCACGCAAGGAAGTGCGTCCGAAAAAAACGATTCGCCCCCCGACTGCTGGGACCCACCAGCTACACCTTCGCACGCAAGGAAGTGCGTCTGGGCAAAAAAACGATTCGCCCCCCTGACTGCTGGGACCCAGCAGCTACACCTTCGCACGCAAGGAAGTGCATCCGGGCAAAAAAAAACGATTCGCCCCCCCTGACTGCTGGGACCCAGCAGCTACACCTTCGCACGCAAGGAAGTGCGTCCGGGCCAAAAAAAACGATTCACCCCCCTGACTGCTGGGACCCACCAGCTACATCTTCGCAGGCAAGGAAGTGCCTGACAGTCGGGACCCACCTGGTCGAAGCATACGTAGCGCTGTCATCCTGGTCGCGAACGTGTACGTACATACTGGTCGATGTAGAGGCGCGTACGTGTCGTAGTAGAGGCGCGCATGGGTCATAGTAGAGGCGCGCACGTAGCATGTACATGTACGTACAGCGGCCAGGGTGCAAGAAAGAAAATATGGTTACGTATGTGTACATACGGGCGGGGTCTCAAACGCCTAGTCACGCATACCGCAAAACGGAGGAAACGGACCTCCTACGGTCGAAACGGGGGTCCTATTGATCGGGAGGGGTGTGGCGTACCGCAAAACGGAGGAAACGAACCTCTACGGTCGA
This sequence comes from Triticum aestivum, assembly GCF_018294505.1. Taxonomy (NCBI): domain Eukaryota; kingdom Viridiplantae; phylum Streptophyta; class Magnoliopsida; order Poales; family Poaceae; genus Triticum; species Triticum aestivum. Next base: position 652,001,177 of record NC_057804.1, read on the forward strand.
AACGGGGGTCCTGTTTATCGGGAGGGGTGTGGCGTACCGCAAAATGGACGAAACGGACTTGTGTTGGAGCGCTACGGTCGAAACGGGGGTCATGTTGATCGGGAGGGGTGTGGCGTACCGCAAAACGGACGAAACGGACTTGTGTTGGAGCCTACGGTCGAAATGGGGGTCCTGTTGATCAGGAGGGGTGTGGCGTACCACAAAACGGACGAAACGGATTTGTGTTGGAGCGCTACGGTCGAAACGAGGGTCCTGTTCATCGGAGGGGTGTGGCGTACCGCAAAACAGACAAAACGGACTTGTGTTGGAGCGCTACGGTCGAAACGGGGGGGGGGGTGGAGGGGTGTGGCGTACCGCAAAACGGGACTCCACGGGATACTGTTCATCTCCAACGTCGACCTCCTCCAGCCTCCACGGGCTCCTGTTCATCCAGCCTCCACCGCGGGCTACTCCACCGGCTACTGTTCAACCACCCCTCCACCGTCTACTGTTCATCTAGCCCTCCACACCACGGGGTCCTGTTCAACCACCCCTCCACGGCCACCCCTCCATCATCTACTGTTCATCCAGCCCTCCACACCACGGGTTCCTGTTCATCCAGAGGCAACGCCACCGCTCACTGTTCATCCAACCCCCCTCCCGCAACGCTCACTGTTCATCCCAGAGGCAGCATCGATCGGCTTCAGTTAGCAGCAGTAGCGAAGGAATCGCTCCATCGGGTTCAGTTAACAGTCATCGATCGATCGCTCGGGTTCAGTAACGTGTAGCCTGCAATGCAATCGCTCGGGTTCAGTTAGAGCCCAACGCCTCGCTCGGCTTCAGTTAGAGCCAACGCCTCGCACACACGCGCGTACGTACGAGAGAAACGCGCATCGCTCCACCCATGACCTCCCACAGTAACCGGCAACTCCCCAAAATTTTCCTCCCCCTCGCTTCTACCACGGTTTTTTCCGTCATGGACGGCCCAAAGAATGTCATGCAGCTGCGTCTCCGGCCCGCCCAGGATGAAAAGCCCATTTTCTATCATGATGTTTTGTCATAGAAGTAGGAGCCCACCACTCTATGATGATACCGGGTTTTGTCACAATTATCGTCATAGAAGTGTCATCTGTATGACAGGAAAAAAATTCGTTCGGCCCAAAATGTCACGGATGTGTCTTTTTTTGTAGTGCATACATAGAGAGATTACAATCCCATCTCGGGGGGACCGAGATCCCTATCGATGAGACCGATTTGCCTAGGGTTTGTGGCAGTGGCTATGACAGCTAAACTCGGTGGCGCCGGATAGAAAGAATTGGTGGGGCCGAGTTTAGACTTTTTGTATAGGACATATGTGGATGTGGGAAAGTGGTTGAGGGCTTTGGAGCATATCACTAAGCACTCTGAGCAAGCAAGCCATTAAGCAACACCTCATCCCCTCTTGATAGTATTGGCTTTTCCTATAGACTCAATGTGATCTTGGATCACTAAAATGGAAAACATGTAGAGTCTTGATCTTGGAGCTTGAGCCAATCCTTTGTCCTTAGCATCTTGAAGGGGTTCCACATCCTTTAGTCCATGCCACTCCATTGTTGAACTTGTCTAAAACATACTAGGTAAAAGTGTTAGTCCAACAAGAGATAGGTTGACATTAATTACCAAAACCACCTAGGGAGCACTTGTGCTTTCACGGAGCCAGTGAGTTTGACCAACATTGAAACAATGCTAAAAATGCTCGTGCATGACGTGAACTTTCACCTGCAGAAGAAAAACGGTGGGCCCGCATGTTCGAACAATGCAACGTTGTTGTCACCCCAGGAACTAAGCTGTAAGTATTCTCAGCTATGGTCACCTTTCTTCAGGTGAAGACATCTGAGCAGATGACCAACAAATCATTTGATGCGATGTTGGCTGCTGTCCGCAAATCTTTCCCAGATGCGTCTGAGCTGCCACACACCTACAGTAAAATGAAGAATTTCCTTCGTGCAGTTGGAATTGGATATGATATGATCCATGTTTGTAAGAATAATTGTGTTCTGTTCCGGAAGGATTATGCCAACTTAAGTGAATGCCCGAAATGCAAATCATCAAGATGGAAAGATGGATGATGTGAAGAGGATTCCTCATAATGTTCTTAGACATTTTCCAATTACACCAAGATTGCAGAGGTTGTTTCATGATGCTGAAACAAGAGAGGATGTACTGTGGCATTCTAGGAACCAGGAGTACAGAGATCAGAATGTAATGAGCCATCCTTCTCATGTTAGTGAGTGGAAAAGCTTCAATGATAAACACAAAGAGTTTGTTGCTGACCCGAGAAACATTAGACTTGGCTTAGCTTCAGATGGATTTAACCCATTTGGTCACCAGAGCGCCACATATAGCATGTGGCCAGTGCTTGTTATCCCTTACAACATGCCTCCAAATGTCTGCACCAAAGAATCAAACTACATGATGGCCTTGCTCATCCCAGGTCCAAAAAGTCCTGGAAAGGATTTTGATTTGTTCATGGAGCCTCTTGTGGAGGAACTTCAACAGCTATGGAAGGGTGTTCTCACTCGAGACCTATATAGCAGCACACCAGCTGATTTCTTTATGCGTTCTGTTGTAATTTGGTGCATCCATGATTATCCAGTTTTGGGCACTATGTCAGGGCGAAGGACACATGGTTACAATGCATGTGTTCGCTGTGACAGGAATCCGCTGTCATACGCAATACTTAGCAAGATCTGTTACATTGGACACCGCCGCTTCCTTGCCAAGGACAAGCAGCATCCTAGAAAATACCGAAGACATGTGTTCATGCAAAGCATGAAAATCGTGATGCGCCAAAGAGGCTCACCGCCAATGAGTTGCAAGTGGAATTAGAGAAGGTCAGGCATATTACACCAGGAAACCATCCTGGTAATGGTAGCGGGAAAAGGAAGCATGGCACGATAGAAGAGAGATTATTGTTTACCCGCAGGTCCACTTTGTGGGACTTCGAGTATTGGAAAGATTTGGATCTGTGGCATAATCTTGATGTGATGCACATCGAGAAAAATATATGTGACAGCATTATCGGCACACTTCTTAACATTGAAGGCAAGACGAAAGATACTTGAAAATCTAGGATTGATTTGACACACCTGGGTATCAGAAAGGATTTGCAGGTGCAAGATGAAGGTAAACCACGGGATATGGCACCAGCTGTGTACGTCTTGGACAAGGTAAAAAGAAAAGAATTTTGTGAGGTCCTGTCACGTGTGAGATTCCCACATGGATTTGCTTCCAACCCTGATAGGAGAGTTAGTGCAGATGGAAACAGGGTACAAGGGTTGAAAACTCATGACTGCCACGTCCTACTTCAAAGGGTTTTACCTGTTATCCTTAGAGGATTGGGCCGCCCTGACTTATACAGAGCAGTTGCAGAGTTGGGACAATTTTTGAGGGAACTCTGCAGTAGAAATATCAGCATAGATGCTTTGGAGCGTCTTAGAGACAAGATACCAACTATCCTATGCGACCTTGAGAAGATATATCCTCCAGCCTTTGATGTGATGGTGCATTTGGCTGTTCATCTACCTGATGAGGCACTACTTAGAGGTCCAGTACAGTATGGCTGGATGTACCCTATTGAAAGGCGGCTAGGCACTTTCAAAGGCTATGTTAGGAATAGAGCTAGACCCGAGGGTTCCATTGCAGAGGCCTACATTGCTACAGAAGCATTGACATTCTGCTCAAAATACATTGAAATAGCTAATCAGCTTAGCAAAGAGGTGGGTGAAGACAATCACGGGCTCAATGTTTTCGATTATTCTGTTTGAGTTACAAGGAAGAGTCGACAAGAGGACAAACCTAAAGATTTGGACAAAATGGTTTGGTATGTGTTGAATAACTGTCCTGAGATACTACCTTATATCAAGTAAGTGCAGTACTGCAGCTTATACATCGTAATCTACTAAACTTGCAGCACATTCTTATATATTTAGATGTTTGACGTGATCACTATGTTGTGCAGCATCTACAAAGAGGAGTTACTGCCGCAAAATCCAAGAAACATTGACAAACTGGTTATGGCAGGATTTGCCAAATGGTTCAAGAACCATGTACGCTTTTGAAGTGCACTGTCAGTTTTTTTAATATATTGAGTACATAAGATAATCAGCTTGTCTATTTCTAACCATAGGTTAAGAAGATGCGGGAGGATGGGCAGGCAGTTGATGATGCCCTTTACTCACTAGCAATGGGTCCTGATACTCAGGTAAGACATTATGAATCTTGCGTTGTTGGAGATGTGCGCTACAACACCCTTGCACGAGACGAAGGCAGGAAGACACAAAACAGTGCCATCATGAGCACGGATATGTATGACAAAGAGACAACTGAAATGTATGCTAACATAACAGACATTGTTCAGTTGCAGTATATCTCCAGTTTCGAGGATCATGGGTGTGTGGTTCTGTTGTGTTGTCATTGGTATAACCTGTTTTCCAGGATAGCAAAACCCAGAGCTGATGATTATTTCAAATCCATCAATGTCAAGGCGGCGTACCAGACCAACGAGCCTTTTATTTTGGCAAATCAAGCAACACAGATATTTTTCTTGGAAGACACATTTGCTCGTAGCGATGATTGGAGAGTATTGCAAAGGTTTGAGCAGAGGAATTTGTTTAATGAATTTGCACAACAATATGATGCTTACACTGCTCCTGATGTACAAGATAACACAGATGTTCCTAATATCTTTGAGAGCGATCACGTCAATGACGCTGACGAAAAGATTGCCTGTCGTGCTGTGGACATACAAGAGTCGATCAAGAAGAAGCCAATGTTTGAGGACGTAGGACGAAGAAGAAGATGACACCATGGGGAATTACGATTCAGACTGATACACATGGCGAAGATGTTGACGCTGCTGTTGCGGATGATGATTACATTGCTTTTGTCGTATTTGCCTGTCAGAAGACGTTGTTTTATCTACTATGTGAAACTGTGTTAGCTATGACAACTGAAACCTGATGAACATGTTGTTTAGTATTTTGCTGTGAGAACATCACTTGTTATGTATGCTGATTTGTGTTTGGTGATTGTATGACAACTAAAACATGATGACATTGTTGTGTAGTTGTACTCATATTTGGCTATGAAACTTGAATTTGATGACATAGTTTGTTCTGGACTGCAATTTGCTCGACGTCTTCGAATGAGAACGAAGCTGACCCGACAGGGCCTCTGCTATTTATTTATTTCTATGAGCAAAAGGGGATACCCCCTGATTTCCGTTAATAGAAATCATTAGATGTTCACAACACTACGCCCAGCCTGCTACACAGGTTTCATTCATTACTAGTTTCAGCAAAGTGCTCATGTCGTAGCCACTGAATACATCACGAGTGCTACATACACTGCAAATAAAGAGACAATCATCCTACAGAGCACATCGATTTTGCCCATTATCTTCACAAGCTCTTTCATCTCCTCATTGTTGTCAAGGCCATTTAGCAGCTGTTGCTTGGCCATGATCAGAGGAACTGCATCTTTAACCTTCTACTCTGCATCTTCCTCTTCTGTCGTTCCTTCAGTTACTTGTCCAAGACCCCAACCTGCTGGTATTGGGATTCCTCAGCTAACCAAATAATCAGTGTAGTTGCATTCCCCCACATCAGCAACTTCCCAGAAATACAAATCACACGAATCTTCCATTTTCTACACGAATCAAATTGGAAGATCATCAACCAAACTATTAAAACAATCAGCAACTGAAAGCAGCAAAACAACACTTAAACATATTATTACCCCATGATTCGGGCATTTGTAGATTACTCGGCCAGGGTTGCGGATTATGGTTGAGATGCGACGGATGACTCTGCGTGATTTGCAGCAGTGGCACCACACCAACAGCAGCAGGTTGCGATGAGCAATCAGCTGCGGTGCGCGTGCCGGCGGGGGTGTGATGAGACCCACAGGCGATGGTATGGGTGGCGACTTGGCGCATATCTGGTTGTTACCTGCTGAAGAGCAGGTGGACGAGCAGCCAGCGCACATGGTTGCTGCGGCCAGAGCTTCTGATGCTAGGCAGAGTAAGTAGGGAAGAGGAGAAGCGAACGTTGGATATGTCAGTTTCATTACTTGCAGAGTAGCATAGCACCATATATAGAATATAGTCATAGTCTAGGTTTGGATTCGAACCAGCTACAGGAGCACGTCTTTCTTTTTTCTAAAACTCGGCAACGTCTCTTTACTGGTACACTAGCTTGTTCTGTACGCCTTCCCAATTCTTTGATTATCTTTCCCTTTTTTTGCAAGGAAGGAAGGAGGACAAAATTGAGAGTTCCTCGGACTCGAACCCAAGACCTCTCGGTTGAAAACCAAGGGTGCTAGTCACTTATGTGGCGAACGTTCCCTGTGAGGAGGACGGCAGACGAACACATTTTCCTCGCAGTTTTCTTCCTATATATAAAAAAGTATGCTACTTGGTGTCTGCTTAGTCAAAAAACGATTGTGCCAACCTTGACCGTTGGATTGACATTCAACGTCTGTCGCATTTCTTCAGTCTCTTCTTCCTCGAGCCGCCAAAGCCAAACCAGCGCCGGCGGGACCGCCTGCTCCCACCTCCCACGGCTGGCTGTGATCTTCCCCGGCTCCTCTTCGTTCCCGTCCGAGGCCTCACCATCGTCCTCCACCTTGGTTCTCTCACCGCGGCACTGCCCTCCGGTGTTGTCAACATGGTCAACAACCGAGAGGAATAAGGAGATGATTGTACATGGTGAGGATGACAGTAGGGACCCAGCAGCGCGTAGTAATTTTGTTTTTTCGGGACGGAGAAGGGTATCAACTGGGTTGTGCGGGACCCATAGTCCGTCTAGCCCAGGCTTTTATTTCATATGTTTAGCACATGACCAGCCCAGTTTGTTTTTTTCCTTTCTGAAAAATGGCTAGCCAGCTATTTTGTTTTTTGCAGAATAACCAACATAGGCCTACTTGCTTTTCTATGCCCTATTGGGCCGGTAATCTTTCAAGACGAGGAGGGATGCATTTTGCCCAGAAAATGGGCTATAAGTAATAAGAAATGGGCTATAAGTAATAAGAAATGGGCTATAAGTAATAATAAATGGGTTGTAAAATGAAAAAAATACAGCAAACAGGCAATTAGTTCCAAAATACTATTTTCTTTCGGATTTTGATATTTTAAATTTCATTGTTTTTGTGCGGGTAAAATTTCATTGAATTTAAATTAAGGTATATTTAGATTTAAAATTAATTTGAATCTGGCTAGAAATTTTGGGTTGTATGTTGTTTGGGACAGATTTGGAGGCTGACTTGTGGGTCTACTAGGTTGACGTGTACTTTTGCTTTGTCAACTTAGTCCACAAACGATCCTAGCAGCAGTGACCGTTGGATGTTCATCCACATCCAACGGCCGTGCTGCTTCTTCAATATCTGATCTTCTTGCTCCAGCCGCCCAAACCAGCTTCGGTGGGACTGCCTGCTCCTGCCTCCCGTGGTCGGCTGTGCTGCCGCACAGGCCGCACCGCCCCACCCTACTTCATTGCTGGCCAGGCCATTCCTCTACTCACCCACACCTCCTGTTATTTTCCGGCGATGGCAGCCGGACTAGTAAACCCTCGTACTCCCCACCGCGTGGGCAACCATTGCCGAGTCTTTCCCGGCTCCATGTCGTTCCCTTCCTAGGCCTCACCATCGTCCACCGCCATGGTGCTCTCGGCACGGCCTGGTCAACGTGGCAACGAACGACATCCATCGGCCGTGGACTGTATGCGCAAAATAATTATTCCTCCACCTGATAGCTGGGACCCACCGGAAGGGCCTCTGTATTTCGTGAAAAAAATGTTCCCCCCGCTGACATGTCGGACCCACCAGTATATCTTCGCATGCAAGGAAGTGCCTCCTTATTACGCACAAAAAATGAATACCCCCCTGCTAGCTGGGACCCACCATAGTGGGAGGATGACTTGTGGGCCAACTAAGTTGACGGGGACGGAGGGCTTTGTCAACTTAGTCAATATGAACGATTCTAGCTCTAGTGACCGTACGATGTCCATCCAACGGCCGTAGTGCTTCTTCAACCTCTGGTCTTCTTGCTCCAGCCGCCCAAAGCAGCGCCGATCGTGTCGCATGCTCCTGCCTCCCGTGGCCGGCTGTGCTGCCGCGAAGGCCTCACCTCCCCTACTATTCCCACAGCTGGCCAGGCCCTGCGGCGACGGCAACCTCACACCACAGCCGAACCAGTGAACCCTCGTACTCCTCTCCGCGCGGGTTTCCACTGCCGCGTCTTCCCCAGCTCCGCATCGTCCCCTTCCTAGGCCTCACCGTCGTCCACCGCCATGGTGCTCTCGGTGCGGCCTGGTCAATGTGGTCAAGGAACGACTTCCATCAGACGTGGACTGTACGTGGAGAGGCTGACAGCTGGGTCCACGGCCGCAGCAAGGAAGTGCCTCCTTATTACGCGAAAATAATGATTCCTCCACCTGACAGCTGGGACCCACCGGACGGGCCTCTGTATTTCGCGGAAAAAACGTTTCCCCCTGACTGCTGGGACCCACCAGCTTCATCTTCGCATGCAAGAAAGTGCGTCCGGGCAAAAAAAAACGATTCGCCCCCCTGACTGCTGGGACCCACCAGCTACACCTTCGCACGCAAGGAAGTGCGTCCGGGCAAAAAAACAATTCGCCCCCCTGACTGCTGGGACCCACCGGCTACATCTTCGCACGCAAGGAAGTGCGTCCGGGCAAAAAAAAGATTCGCCCCCCTGACTGCTAGGACCCACCAGCTACATCTTCGCACGCAAGGAAGTGCCTGACAGTCAGGACCCACCTGGCCGAAGCGTACGTAGCGTTGTCATTCTGGTCGTGAACGTGTACGTACATATATACTGGTGGGTGTAGAGGTGCGCACATGTCATAGTAGAGGCGCGCATGTAGTATGTACACGTACGTACAGCGGCCAGGGTGCAAGAAAGAAAATACGGCCATGTATTTGTACATATGGGCGGGGTCTCGAACGCCTACTCGCGCATACGTACGGCAAGGGCTCGTGTACATGGCTGGGTCGGAAAGGAGAAACAGCGTCGTCGTCGTGTTCATGGGGAGGCAACGGAATGCGCCGTGTTCATGGGAAGGCAATGGAATGCGTCATGTTCATCGGGAGGCAACGGAATGCGTGGGAGCCAACCGGCTAGGTCGGAACGGAATGCGTGGCCGTGTTCATCAGGAGGGCTTGGACAGAACAGGCGACGGAAACGAGGCCTGGCGTACCGCAGAACGGAGGAAACAGCCTTGTGTTCGACCGGCCACGTTCGAAACAGGATCCTGTTCATCGAGAGGGGTCTGGCGTACCGCAAAACGGACGAAACGAACCTCCTACGGTCGAACGGGGGTCCTGTTGATCGGGAGGGGTGTGGCATACCGCAAAACGGACAAAACGAACCTCCTACGGTCGAAACCGGGGTCCTGTTGATCGGGAGGGGTCTGGCGTACCGCAAAATGGACGAAACGGACCTCCTACGGTCAAAACGGGGGTCCTGTTCATCGGGAGGGGTGTGGCGTACCGCAAAACGGGACTCCACGGGATACTGTTCATCTCCACCGTCGACCTCCTCCAGCCTCCACGGGCTACCATCGACCTCCTCCAGCCTCCACGGGCTCCTGTTCATCCAGCCTCCACCGCGCGCTACTCCACTGGCTACTGTTCAACCACCCCTCCATGGGCACCCCTCCACCGTCTACTGTTCATCCAGCCCTCCACACCATGGGGTCCTGTTCATCCACCCCTCCACGGGCACCCCTCCACCGTCTACTGTTCATCCAGCCCTCCACACCATGGGGTCCTGCTCAACCACCCCTCCACGGGAACCCCTCCACCGTCTACTGTTCATCCAGCCCTCCACACCACGTGGTCCTGTTCATCCAGAGGCAACGCCACCGCTCACTGTTCATCCACCCCCCACCCCCCGCAACGCTCACTGTTCATCCCAGAGGCAGCATCGATCGGCTTCAGTTAGCAGCAGTAGCGAAGGAATCGCTCGATCGGGTTCAGTTAACAGCCATCGATCGATCGCTCGGGTTCAGTAACGCGTAGCCTGCAGTGCAATTGCTCGGGTTCAGTTAGAGCCCAACGCCTCGCTCGGGTTCAGTTAGAGCCAACGCCTCGCACACATGCGCGTACGTGTACGAGAGAAACGTGCATCGCTCGGCCCCCGACCTCCCACCGTAACCGGGAACTCCCCGAAATTTTCCTCGACCTCGCTTCTACCATGGTTTTTTCCGTCATGGACGGCCCAAAGAATGTCATGCAGCTGCGTCTCCGACCAGCCCAGGAAGAAAAGCCCATTTTCTGTCATGATTTTTTGTCATAGAAGTAGGAGCCCACCACATCTATGATGATACCGGGTTTTGTCACAATTATAGTCATAGAAGTATCATATGTGTGACAGAAAGTTTTTTCGTTCGGCCCAAAATGTCACGGATGTGTCTTTTTTGGTAGTGATGGGTCTTGTCCATCACATCATTCTCGTAATGATGTGATACCGTTATCAAATGACAACTCATGTCTATGGTTAGGAAATCTTAACCATCTTTCATCAACGAGCTAGTCTAGTAGAGGCTCACTAGGGACACGGTGTTTGTTTATGTATTCACACATGTATTTAAGTTTCCGGTCAATATAATTCTAGCATGAATAATAAACCTTTATCACAAATAAGGAAATATAAAATAATAACAACTTTATTATTGACTCTAGGGCATATTTCCATCAAAAAGAACTTGCATGACATCTTTTGTCCTACCCTCTCGTGGCAGCGGGGTCCATAAGAAAACTAAGGGATATTAAGGCCTCCTTTTAATAGAGAATCGGAACAAAGCATTAACACATAGTGAATACATGAACTCCTCAAACTACTGTAGTCACCGGAAAGAATCCCAATTACTGTCACCTTGGGGTATGCGGATCATAACTCATAATAGGTGCATATAACTTGCAAGATAGGATTAAGAACACACATATATTCATGAAAACATAATAGGTTCAGATCTGACATCATGGCACTCGGGCCCTAGTGACAAGCATTAAGCATAGCAAAGTCATAGCAACATCAATCTCAGAACATAGTGGATACTAGGCACCAAGCCTAACACTAACTCTATTACATGATAAATATCATCCAACCCATCACCGTCCAGCAAGCCTACGAAGGAATTACTCACTCCCGACGGTGAGAATCATGAAATTGGTGATGCAGGAAGGTTGATGATCATGACTGCTACGTCTTGAGCTTGCGTTGGTTTTCCTTGAAGAGGAAAGGGTGATGCAGCAGAGTAGCGTAAGTATTTCCCTCGGTTTTTGAGAACCAAGGTATCAATCCAGTAGGAGGCTCCTCAAAAGTCCCACGCACCTACACAAGCAAACCAAGAACTCGCAACCAACGCAATAAAGGGGTTGTCAATCCCTTCACGGCCACTTGCGAAAGTGAGATCTGATAGAGATAGTATGATAAGATAAATATATTTTTGGTATTTTATAATATAGATGCAGAAAGTAAAGATGCAAATAAAAGTAGATTGGGAGAAAATATGATAAGAGATAGACCCGGGGGGCATAGGTTTCACTAGAGGCTTCTCTCGAGATAGCATAAGTATTACAGTGGGTGAACAAATTACTGTCGAGCAATTGATAGAAAAGCGAATAATTATGAGATTATCAAGGCATGATCATGTATATAGGCATCATGTCCGCAACAAGTAGACCGACTCCTGCCTGCATCTACTACTATTACTCGACACATCGACCGACTCCTGCCTGCATCTAGAGTATTAAGTTCACAAAGAATAGAGTAACGCATTAAGCAAGATGACATGATGTAGTGGGATAAACTCATGCAATATGATATAAACCTCCTCTTTTTATCCTCGATGGCAACAATACAATACGTGCCTTGCAACCCTTTCTATCACTGGGTTAGGACACCACAAGATTGAACCCAAAGCTAAGCACTTCTCCCATGGCAAGAAAGATCAATCTAGTAGGCCAAACCAAACTGATAATTCAAAGAGACTTGCAAAGATAACTCAAACATACATAAAAGAATTCAGAGAAGATTCAAATATTATAAATAGATAAACTTGATCATAAACCCACAATTCATCGGATCTCGACAAACACACCGCAAAAAGAGATTACATCGAATAGATCTCCACAAGAGAGGGGGAGAACATTGTATTGAGATCCAAAAAGAGAGAAGAAGCCATCTAGCTAATAACTATGGACCCGTAGGTCTGTAGTAAACTACTCACAACTCATCGGAAGGGCTATGGTGTTGATGTAGAAGCCCTCCGTGGTTGATTCCCCCTCCGACAGAGTGCCGGCGAAGGCTCCAAGATGAGATCTCGCGGATACAAAAGGTTACGGCAGTGGAAATTGTGTTTCGGGTGCTCCCTGGATGTTTTCGGGGTACGTAGGCTTATATAGGAGGAAGAAGTACGTCGGTGGACGCCCGAGGGGCCCACGAGACAGGGGGCGCGCCCTATAGGGGGGGCGCCCTCCTATCTCGTGGAAGCTTCGGCTGCTTCTTAACTTGCACTCCAAGTACTCTGGATCACGTTCGTTCCAAAAATCACGCCTCTGAAGGTTTCATTCCAATTGGACTCCGTTTGATATTCCTTTTCTTGGAAATACTGAAATAGGCAAAAAAACAGCAATACGGGCTGGGCCTCCGGTTAGTAGGTTAGTCCCAAAAATGATAAAAATGTGTAAAATAAAGCCCACAAACATCCAAAAGGGGTAATATAATAGCATGGAACAATCAAAAATTATAGATACATTGGAGACGTATCAAGCATCTCCAAGCTTAATTCCTGCTCATCCTCGAGTAGGTAAATGATAAAAAGAGAATTTTTGATGTGGAATGCTACCTAGCATAATTCTCAATGTAATTTTCTTTATTGTGGCATGAATGTTCAGATCCAAATGATTCAAAATAAAAGTTCATATTGATAAAAGAAATAGTAACACTTCAAGCATACTAATCAAAGCAATCATGTCTTCTCAAAATAACATGGAAAAAGAAAGTTCATCCCTACAAAATAATATAGTTAGGCTATGCTTCATTTTTGTCACACAAAGATGTTCCCAACTTCTATACCCCCGATGACAAGACAAGCAATTGTTTCATACTTAAATAATCTCAAACTTTTTCAACCTTCACGCAATACATGAGCGTGAGCCATGGATATAGCACTATGGGTGGAATAGAATATGATGATGGGGATTGTGTGGAGAAGACAAAAAAAGGAGAAAGTCTCACATTGACGAGGATAATCAACGGGCTATGGAGATGCCCATCAATTGATGTCAACATGAGGAGTAGGGATTGCCATGCAACGGATGCACTAGAGCTATAAATAAATGCTCAACAAAACAAAACTAGTGGGTGTGCATCCAACTTGCTTGCTCACGAAGACCTAGGGCATTTGAGGAAGCCCATCGTAGGAATATACAAGCCAAGTTCTATAATGAAAAATGCCCACTAGTATGAAAAAGACAATCTATGAGACTCACTATATGAAAAACATGGTGCTACTTTGAAGCACAAAATATGAGACTCACTACATGAAGAACAAGGTGCTACTTTGAAGCACAAGTGTGGAAAAAGAGATAGTAACATTGCCCTTTTTATTTATTTCCTTTTTTCTCTTTTTCTTTTTTCTTTTTTTTCCTTTTTTCTTTTTCTTTTTTTCTTTTGGGCCTTTCTTTTTTCTTTTGGCCTTTCTTCTCTTTTTTTTCTCTTTTTTTCTTTGGGCAATGCTCTAATAATGATGATCATCACACTTCTATTGATTACAACATATGAATTACAACTCGAAACTAGAACAAGATATGACTCTATATGAATGCCTCCGGTGGTGTACCGGGATGATGCAATGAATCAAGAGTGACATGTATGAAAAATAATGCAAGGTGGCTTTGCCACAAATACGATGTCAACTACATGATCATGCAATGGCAATATGACAAAAGTAATGTACGTCATGATGATAAACGGAACAGTGGAAAGTTGCATGGCAATATATCTCGGAATGGATATGGAAATGCCATAATAGGTAGGTATGGTGGTTGTTTTGAGGAAGATATAAGGAGGTTTATGTGTGATAGAGCGTATCGTATCACAGGGTTTGGATGCACCGGCGAAGTTTGCTCCAACTCTCAAGGTGAGAAAGGGCAATGCACGGTACCGAAGAGGCTAGCAATGGTGGAAAGGTAAAAGTGTGTATAATCCATGGACTCAACATTAGTCAAAAGAACTCATATACTTATTGCAAAAAATTAGAAGTCATCAAAAATCAAGTACTACGCGCATGCTCCTAGGGGGATAGATTGGTAGGAAAATACCATCGCTCGTCCCCGACCCCCACTCATAAGGATGCACAATCCAGGTACACTTCATGTTTCAAATTTGTTACACAACTTTAACCATACGTGCATGCTACGGGACTTGCTAACTTCAACACAAGCATTCCTTAAATTCATAATGACCCAACTAGAATGACTTTAATATCACTACCTCCATATCTCAAAACAATTATCAAGTATCAAATTGATCATAGCATCCAATTCAGTTCCTATGATAGTTTTTATTATACCCAACATGGATGCTCATCATTCTAGGACCAAATTATAACCATAGAAAATACCATGCTATTCTAAAAGACTCTCAAAATAATATAAGTGAAGCATGAGAGACTAGCAATTTCTACAAAATCAAGCCACCACCGTGCTCTAAAAGATATAAGTGAAACACTAGAGCAAAAACTATCAAGCTCAAAAGATATAAGTGAAGCACATATAGTATTCTAGCAAATTCTAATAAAATAGGATTCTCCCAAAAGGTGTGTACAGCAAGCATGATTGTGGTAAATTAAAAAGCAAAGACTAATATAATACACGACGCTCCAAGCAAAACACATATCATGTGGCGAATAAAAATATAGCTCCAAGTAAAGTTACCAATGAATGAAGACAAAAGAGGGGATGCCTTCCCGGGGCATCCCCAAGCTTAGGATTTTGGCTACCCTTGAATATCTTGGGTTGCCTTGGGCATCCCAAAGCTTAGGATCTTGCCAATCCTTATTCCATAGTCCATAAAAGCTTTACCCAAAACTTGAAAACTTCACAACACAAACCTCAACAGGAAATCTTATAAGCTCCGTTAGTGAAAGAAAACAAAACCACCACATAAGGTACTATAATGAACTCATTCTTTATTTATTTTGGTGTTAAACCTACTGTATTCAAACTTCTCTATGGTTTATAAACTATTTTACTAGCCACAGATGCATCAAAATAAGCAAACAACACACGAAAAACAGAATATGTCAAAAACAGAACAGTCTGGAGTAATCTGTAACTAACACAAACTTCTGAAACTCTAAAAATCCTAGAAAAATAGGACGTACTGGAAAATTTGTTTATTGATCATCAGCAAAAAGAATCAATGCAAAAACACGTTTCTGTGTTTTATTGAATTTTTTCTTGTGAGCGCAAAGTTTCTATTTTTCAGCAGAATTAAATCAACTATCATCATAGCTTATCCTATAGGTTCTACTTGGTATAAACACTAATTAAAAGATAAAAACACATCTAAACAGAAGGTAGATGCAAGATTTGTTACTAAACAGGAGCAAAAGCAAAAAACACAAAGAAAATTGGGTTGCCTCCCAACTAGCGCTATCATTTAACGCCCCTAGCTAGGCATAAAAGCGAAGATAGATCTAAATAGTGCCATCTTTGGCACTTGATTCATAAGTAGCTCGCATGATAGATTCATAAGGTAATTTGACTTTATTTCTTGGAAAGTGCTCCATGCCTTTCTTTAATGGAAATTGGAATCTAATATTCGCTTCCTTCATATCAATAATCGCGCCAATCGTTCTAAGGAAAGATCTACCAAGAATAATAGGCAAGAAAGATTGCAATCTATATCAAGAACGATAAAATCCATGGGCACCAAATTTCTATTTGCAACAATGTGAACATCATTGATCCTTCCCATTGGCTTTTTAATGGTGGAATCCGCAAGGTGCAAATTTAAAGAGCAATCATCAAGATCATGGAAACCTAGAATATCACATAAAATTTTCGGAATCGTGGAAACACTAGCACCCAAATCACACAAAGAAAAACACTCATGATCTTTAATTCCAATCTTTATAGTAGGTTCCCACTCATCATTAAGTTTTCTAGGTATAGAAACTTCCAAATTAAGTTTTTCATCATAAGATTATGACAAGGCATCAACAATATGTTTGGTAAAAGCTTTATTTTGACTATAAGCATGAGGAGAATTAACAACGGATTGCAACAAGGAAATACAACCTTCTAAAGAACAATTATCATAATCAAATTCCTTGAAATCCAAGATAGTGGGTTCAATACTATTTAAAGTCATGACCTCTCCAATCCCACTTTTACCAAATTTAGCATCAAGATCTAAAAACTCCGAATTTTTGGGACGCCTTCTAGGTAAAGTTGACTCATCATCAGTCCCATAATTATCAAGATTCATATTGCAAAACATAGATCTAATAGGATACGCATCAATAACTTTAAGATCTTCATCATTATTTTCATGGAAACTTGAAGAACACGCTTTTATAAAGCTATCTTTTTTAGCACGCAATCTAGCAGTTCTTTCCTTACACTCATCAATGAAAATTCTCATTACTTTGAGAGACTCATTGATATAATGCTTAGGAGAAGAAGATCTAATTTTAAGAGAATCAACATCAAGCGAAAGTTTATCAACGTTCCTAGGCAAATCATCAACTTTGAGCAATTTTTCTTCAAGCAAAGCATTAAAATTCTTTTGAGAAATCACAAACTCTTTCACACTATTCTCAAAATCAGAGTGCATATTATTAAAATTACCATAAGAATTATTGTAGGAATTTCCATAATTATTAGAGGAATTACTGGGGAACAGTCTAGAATTAAAATTTCCTCTATAAGCATTGTTTCTAAAACTATTCCTACCAACAAAATTCACATTCATAGATTCATAATTATTCCCAATCAAAGTAGACAAAGGCATATCATTGAGATCAAGAGGAGTATTTTTAGTAGCAAACAACTTCATAAGTTCATCCATCTTTCCACTCAAAACATTGATTTCTTCTATAGCATGCACTTTTTTACTAGAAGATCTTTCGGTGTGCCATTAAGAATAATTAGCCATAATGTTATCAAGAAGTTTTGTAGCATCTCCTAATGTGATTTCCATAAATGTGCCTCCCGCAGCCGAATCTAAGAGATTTCTAGAAGCAAAGTTCGAACCGGCATAAAATTTTTGTATGATCATCCAAAAATTCAAACCATGAGTAGGGAAATTGTGAATCATCAATTTCATTCTTTCCCAAGATTGGGAAACATGCTCATGATCAAGTTGTTTAAAATTCATAATATCGTTCCTAAGAATGATAATCTTAGCGGGAGGAAAATATTTAGAGATAAAAGCATCTTTGCACTTATTCCAAGAATCAATACTATTTTTAGGTAAAGACGAAAACCAAACTTTAGCACGATCTCTAAGTGAAAATGGAAATAACTTCAATTTAACAATGTTGTTATCCGTATCTTTCTTCTTTTGCATATCACACAAATCAACAAAGTTGTTTAGATGAGTAGCCGCATCTTCACTAGGAAGGCCGGCGAATTGATCTTTCATAACAAGATTCAGCAAAGCAGCATTGATTTCACAAGACTCAACATCATTAAGAGGAGCAATTGGAGTACTAAGAAAATCATTATTATTGGTATTCGAGAAATCACACAATTTGGTATTATCTTGCGCCATGGCAACAAGTAATCCAACACGCAAGCAAACAGAAAAAGGCAAGCGAAAAGAGAGGATGAGATTGGGAAAGAGAGGGCGAATAAAACGGCAAGGGTGAAGTGGGGGAGAGGAAAACAGGAGGCAAATGGCAAATAATGTAAATGCGAGGGAGATGAATTTGTGATGGGTACTTGGTATGTCTTGACTTGAGCGAAGACCTCCCCGGCAACGGCGCCAGAAATCCTTCTTGCTACATCTTGAGCTTGTGTTGGTTTTCCTTGAAGAGGAAAGGGTGATGCAGCAGAGTAGCATAAGTATTTCCCTCAGTTTTTGAGAACCAAGGTATCAATCCAGTAGGAGGCTCCTCAAAAGTCCCACGCAGCTACACAAACAAACAAAGAACTCGCAACCAACGCAATAAAGGGGTTGTCAATCCCTTCACGGCCACTTGCGAAAGTGAGATCTGATAAAGATAGTATGATAAGATAAATATATTTTTGGTATTTTATAATATAGATGCAGAAAGTAAAGATGCAAATAAAAGTAGATTGCAAGCAAATATGATAAGAGATAGACCCGAGGGCCATAGGTTTCACTAGAGGCTTCTCTCGAGATAGCATAAGTATTACGGTGGTGAACAAATTATTGTCGAGCAATTGATAGAAAAGCGAATAATTATGAGATTATCTAGGCATGATCATGTATATAGGCATCACGTCCGCAACAAGTAGACCGACTCCTGCCTGCATCTACTACTATTACTCCACACATCGACCGACTCCTGCCTGCATCTACTACTATTACTCCACACATCGACCGACTCCTGCCTGCATCTAGAGTATTAAGTTCACAAAGAACAGAGTAACGCATTAAGCAAGATGACATGATGTAGCGGGATAAACTCATGCAATATGATATAAACCCCCTCTTGTTATCCTCGATGGCAACAATACAATACGTGCCTTGCGACCCTTTCTATCACTGGGTAAGGACACCGCAAGATTGAACCCAAAGCTAAGCACTTCTCCCATGGCACGAAAGAACAATCTAGTAGGCCAAACCAAACTGATAATTCGAAGAGACTTGCAAAGATAACTCAATCATACATAAAAGAATTCAGAGAAGATTCAAATATTATTCATAGATAAACTTGATCATAAACCCAGAATTCATCGGATCTCGACAAACACACCGCAAAAAGAGATTACATCGAATAGATCTCCACAAGAGAGGGGGAGAACATTGTATTGAGATCCAAAAAGAGAGAAGAAGCCATCTAGCTAATAACTATGGACCCATAGGTATGTGGTAAACTACTCACAACTCATCGGAAGGGCTATGGAGTTGATGTAGAAGCCCTCCGTGGTTGATTCCCCCTCCGGCAGAGTGTCGGCGATGGCTCCAAGATGAGATCTCGCGGATACAGAAGGTTACGGCGGTAGAAATTGTGTTTCAGGTGCTCCCTGGATGTTTTCGGGGTACGTAGGCTTATATAGGAGGAAGAAGTACGTCGGTGGACGCCCGAGGGGCCCACGAGACAGGGGGCGCACCCTATAGGGGGGCACCCACCTATCTCGTGGAAGCTTCGGCTGCTTCTTGACTTGCACTCCAAGTCCTCTAGATCACGTTCGTTGCAAAAATCACGCCTCCTAAGGTTTCATTCCGTTTGGACTCCGTTTGATATTCCTTTTCTTCGAAATACAGAAATAGGCAAAAAAACAGCAATACGGGCTGGGCCTCCGGTTAGTAGGTTAGTCCCAAAAATGATATAAACGTGTAAAATAAAGCCCACAAACATCTAAAAGGGGTAATACACTACAAAAAAAGACACATCCGTGACATTTTGGGCCAAACGAAAAAAAAATTGTCATACATATTACACTTCTATGACGATAATTGTGACAAAACCCGGTATCATCATAGATGTGGTGGGCTCCTACTTCTATGACAAAAAATCATGACAGAAAATGGGCTTTTCGTCCTGGGCGGGCCGGAGACGCAGCTGCATGACATTCTTTGGGCCGTCCATGACGGAAAAAGCATGGTAGAAGCGAGGGGGAGGAAAATTTCGAGGAGTTGCCGGTTACGGTGGGAGGTCGGGGGCCGAGCGATGCGCGTTTCTCTCATACATGTACACGCGTGTGTGCGAGGCATTGGCTCTAACTGAAGCCGAGCGAGGCATTGGGCTCTAACTGAACCCGAGCGATTGCACTACAGGCTACGCGTTACTGAACCCGAGCGATTGATCAATGGCTGTTAACTGAACCCGATGGAGCGATTCCTTCGCTACTCCTGCTAACTGAAGCCGGTCGATGCTGCCTCTGGGATGAACAGTGAGCGTTGCGGGGGGGTTGGATGAACAGTGAGCTATGGCGTTGCCTCTGGATGAACAGGAACCCTGGTGTGGAGGGCTGGATAAACAGTAGACGGTGGAGGGGCGGCCGTGGAGGGGTGGTTGAACAGGACCCCGTGGTGTGGAGGGCTGGATGAATAGTAGACGGTGGAGGGGTGCCCGTGGAGGGGTGGTTGAACAGTAGCCGGTGGAGTAGCGCGCGGTGGAGGCTGGATGAATAGGAGCCCATGGAGGCTGGAGGAGGTCGACGGTAGCCCGTGGAGGCTGGAGGAGGTCGACGGTGGAGATGAACAGTATTCCGTGGAGTCCCGTTTTGCGGTACGCCACACCCCTCCCCCCCCCCCGTTTCGACCGTAGCGCTCCAACACAAGTCTGTTTCATCCGTTTTGCGGTACGCTACACCCCTCCTGATCAACAGGACCCCCGTTTCGATCGTAGCGCTCCAACACAAGTCCGTTTCGTCTGTTTTGTGGTACGCCACACCCCTCCCGATCAACAGGACCCCCGTTTCGACCGTAGGAGGTCCGTTTCCTCCGTTTTGCGGTACGCCAGGCCCCTCCCGATCAACAGGACCCAGTTTCGAACGTGGCTGGTCGAACACAAGGCCGTTTCCTCCGTTGTGCGGTACGCCAGGCCTCGTTTCCATCGCCTGTTCCGTCCAAGCCCTCCCGATGAACACGACCATGCATTCCGTTCCGACCCAGCCGGTTGGCTCCCCATGAACACGACGACGACGCTGTTTCTCCGTTCCGACCCAGCCATGTACGTATGCGCGAGTAGGCGTTCGAGACCCTGCCCGTATGTACGTACGTGGCCGTATTTTCTTTCTTGCACCCTCACCGTTGTACGTACGTGTACATGCTACGTGCGCGCCTCTACTATGACATGTGCGCGCCTCTACATCTACGACACGTGCGCGCCTCTACATCGACCAGTATGTACGTACACGTTCGCGACCAGAATGACAACGCTACGTACGCTTCAACCAGGTGGGTCCCGACTGTCAGGCACTTCCTTGCATGCGAAGATGTAGCTGGTGGGTCCCAGCAGTCAGGGGCGCGAATCGTTTTGTTTTTTTTTTGCCCGGACACACTTCCTTGCGTGCGAAGATGTAGCTGGTGGGTCCCAGCAGTCAGGGGGGCGAATCGTTTTTTTCGTGAAATATGGTGGCCCGTCCGGTGGGTCCCTGCTGTCAGGTGGAGGAATCATTATTTTACGTGTAATAAGTAGGCACTTCCTTGCGGCGGTCGTGGACCCAGCTGTCAGCCTCTCCACGTACAGTCCACGTCCGATGGAAGTCTTTCCTTGACCACGCCGCGCCGAGAGCACCACGGCGGTGGACGACAACGAGGCCTAGGAAGGGGACGACTCGGAGCCGGGGAAGACGCAGCAGTGGATGCCCACGTGAAGAGGAGTACAAGGATTCACTGGTTCGGCTGCGGTGTGAGGCTGCTGTCGCCGCAGAATAACAGGGGGTGTGGGTGAGTAGAGGGATGGCCTAGACAGTGGTGGGAGTAGTAGGGGGCAGTGAGGCCTCCGCGGCATCACAGCCGGCCACAGGAGGCAGGAGCACGCGGCACGACCGACGCTGGTTTGGGCGGCTGGAGCAAGAATACCAGAGGTTGAAGAAGCACTACGGCCGTTGGATGAACATCGTACGGTAACATGAGCTAGAATCATTCATATTGACTAAGTTGACAAAGCCCTACGTCCCCGTCAACTTGGTAAGCCCACAAGTCAGCCTCCCACTATGCTGGGTTCCAGCTAGCAGGGGGAGTATTCATTTTTTTGTGCGTAATAAGGAGGCACTTCCTTGCGTGCGAAGATAGCTGGTGGGTCCGACATGTCAGCTGGGGGCATGTTTTTTTCGCGAAATACAGAGGCCCTTCCGATGGGTCCTAGATGTCAGGTGGAGGAATAATTATTTTGCGCGTAATAGCGAGGCACTTCCTTGCTACGGCCGTGGAACCAGCTGTCAGCCTCTCCACGTGTCGTCCATGTCCGATGGAAGCCGTTCCTTGACCATGTTGACCATGCCGCGCCGAGAGCACTAGGGCGGTGGACGACGGCGAGGCCTAGGAAGGGAACGACATGGAGGCAGGGAAGACTCGGCAGTTGTTTCCCACGCGGAGGGGAGTACGACTGTACGAGGGTTTACTGGTTCGTCTGCCCTCGTCGGAGAATAACAGCAGGTGTGGCCGTGTGGGTGAGTAGAGGGATGGCTAGGCCAGCGATGGGAGTATGGTGGGGCGGTGAGGCCTGCGCGGCAGCACAGCCGGCCGCGGGGAGGAGGGAGCAGGCAGTCCCGCCGGCGCTTGTTTCAGCGGCTGGAGCAGGAAGAGCAGAGATTGAAGAAGCACGACGGCCGTTGGATGGATATCATACGGTCAATGGAGCTAGAATCGTTCATATTGACTAAGTTGACAAAGCCCTCTGTCCTCGTCAACTTAGTAGGCCCACAAGTCAGCCTCCCACCATGGTGGGTCCCAGCTAGCAGGGGGGTATTCATTTTTCTGTGCGTAATAAGGAGGCACTTCCGGTGGGTCCGAGCTGACAGCAGGGGGAACGTTTTTTTGCAAAATACGGTGGTCCATCCGGTGGGTCCCAGCTGTCAGGGGCAAATGTTTTTTTCGCAAAATACGATGGCCCATCCGGTGGGTCACAGCAGTCAGGGGGGAAATGTTTTTTCTGCGAAATACTGGTGGCCCGTCCGGTGGGTCTCTGCTGTTAGGTGGAGGAATAATTATTTTGCACGTAATAAGGAGGCACTTCCTTGTGGCTGTCGTGGACCCAACTATCAGCCTCTCCACGTATAGTCCACGTCCGATGGAAGTCGGCCGTTGACCACATTGACCACGCCGCGCCGAGAGCACCAGGGCGGTGGATGACGGCGAGGCCTAGGAAGGGGACGACGCGGAGCCAGGGAAGACACGACAGTGGATGCCCACGTGGAGAGGAGTACGAGGGTTCACTGGTTCGGCTGCGGTGTGAGGCTACTGTCGCCGCAGAATAACAGGGGAGTGGGTGACTGGAGGGATGGCCTGGCCAGTGGTGGGAGTAGTATGGGGACGGTGAGGCCTCCGTGGCAGCATAGCCGGCCACGGGAGGCAGGTGCATGCGGCACGACCGGCGTTGCTTTGGGCGGCTGGGGCAAGAAGACCAGAGGTTGAAGAAGCACTACGGACATTGGATGGACATCATTGACCACGCCGCGCCGAGAGCACCAGGGCGGTGGACGACGGCGAGGCCTATGAATGGAACAACAGGGAGCCGGCGAAGACACGGCAGTGGCTGCCCACGCGGTGGAGAGTACGAGGGTTGACTGGTTTGGCTGCCATCGCCGGAAAATAACAGGAGGTGTGGGTGAGTAGAGGGATAGACAGGCCAGGGATGCGAGTATGATGGGGCCGTGAGGCCTGCCCGGCGGCACTGCCGGCCATGGGAGGCGGGAGCAGGCGGTTCCGACGGCGCTGGTTTGGGTGGCTGGGGCAGGAAGATCAGAGACTGAAGAAGCACGATTGCCGTTAGATTGACATCTAACGGTCTGACGCTGGTAGAGTCAATTGTTGACTAAGTTTCTTTTTAAAGAAACCTTGTGTACGCATGAACTTAGTAGGCCCACAAGTTAGTCTCCAAATCTGTGGCAGACAACATAAAGCCAATTTGCTATTTTTTACAATTTGCAGCCCATTTGCTATTTTTTATAATTTGCAGCCCATTTGCTAATTCTTAAGTAATTTATTAGAACCCATTTTCTGCCCAGGACCACGGTCAAAAAGTTCAACCTTATTTTGCATATTTTGGTGGAGTCCAAATTGTTGTAATCCCGAAATGATAAACATTTTTTAAGAACTTATTGATTTGCCAAAAAAGTCGTTTCATTTTTGTAAGCAAATAAGACGTGGGACAATTGAGTTGGTTTAAGGGAAAACCAGTGGTAAAAAAATCAGTGCTGGGTGGGAAAAACAACAAAAATAAGGATGTAAATATGAAAAGGGAATTTTATGTGTTTTCAATATAATGATACGTGTATATGAACTAGTAAAACTATAGGTAGAGATTAGAAAACGGATGTAGGACATGCGTTTCAAGAGGAAAATAGAACTGGGTTGTGTGTTTGATTCAGTAACAAAACTGCCTGCGGATGTTGTAAGACAAAATATAACTAACGCTGGTGGGCCAGAGGCCAGTAGATACCTGCTGGATCTTTGTGCCCCGTTGTCGTCATGGGCTGGGCCTCTTAAAAACAAAACCAACACTGGTCAGTCTACAGCCTAGTTGAAACTTGCTCGACCCGAAAAAAAAATATACGTGCTCAATAAACGAGAGAATTCTGCAAGCACAGACTGATAACTGGGACGCAGCATGGATATTGTTTTTTTATCATGATAATAAGTGCATGCACTTGTTTGGAAAAAACTGCAGAACTGGGAATTCGAACGGCGGGTGCTTATGCTACCCATCAAATAATAAAAATCAGGTGCCTGAGAATTCGTTTCGAAACAAATGATTCAGCTTTATATCCACGTCGACCCTCGGCATGATGGTTGGAAGCAAATGCAAGTTCATACCAAAAGATCGTTAACAACAATACCAACTTGCGGACGACAAGGTAGTACAACTACCAATACCAAACTACTCCTGGTCGTAGTGTTCGTCTGGTAGAAAATCTTGCAGAGGACCAGCTCCCGCTCCTTCTCTTGCTCCAGGTCCCTGATGTGGTACTGGTGCATCACCTAGTTGGTCCTCTGCTAGTCGAAGTTCTTGTTGGTGTGCAGCACCAGAACCTTTTTTGCTGCCCGTCTTCGGCCGTTGACCATCACAGGCAAGGTATTGCCGGTCTTGTGCCACATCGCGTGCATGCCGCACTCCGACTGTATCTTGCGACGCATCCACATGCCCCTTTTGAACGCCCTGGAATTGTGCTGGAAGAAATGCTTCCTTAGGCCACTCGGTGTGATACCTGCAGTATTGTGGAATACAGGTTTTAGTGTACCTAGTTGGCATTTTCATAACATCTTTGGCATGTTGCAGTCACTTGTTTCGCTTTTTGTTAACTGTCAAATTGTAATTGTTTCACCAGGTATGCGTCTAAAAAGAAAAATAGAGCTATAAACAAAGGAATATGTTTGTGCAAGTAGATGGCCGATTGGTGTCTTACCTGGAAGTTTCTCAGATTGGTGCTCGCTGTCGATGGTTGGTATGAACAAATCGATGAGAGACTGAAATCTCGCGCTGTCAACACTCATTTGGCCTCAAGGTGCTCGATCAGCTCCTGATCCGCGGGATCGAACTTGACTCCAGCCGGCAACACCGACCAATCCTTCTTCGACTTGCATCGGTAATTCCAGTTATATGGTACTCAATGTATGACCAATCGACTGTTTTAAGTGAATGATGAAAGATTTTGACAGAGTAAAAACTCACGCTTCTTCGACAGTTGTACGAGAGTAATTGCCATGCCGTTTTGCAAGGGCGCTTGTAAAAACTCTAAACTCTATTCTCCTCTTATTTAATGGATGAGGCAAATCTTTTGCCTCCGTTTCGAAAAAAAAAGATTTCGACAGATAAGTGGTACTCCAAATCTGAAGTTCGGAATACCCGAACATGCCGTCGGGATTCTTGTGTCACCTCACGCACAGCGTGTTGTCATGTCAATTCAATGTGTGGACATGATGAATAATTTGACCAACGTATACTAGTACTGCTACTGTACTACTTACTAGTCATATTTAGTGTCACAATTTATACATAGGTTTAACTAACAAGTACGCACTTGAAGCCTAACTGATATATATGTCTATATATGGTTTCTGCACAGCATCTCCATCATCATTATTAGTACATCCTACGCAGGTGAGTTAGGATGCACTTGATCCCAGAAAGGTATCTATCCTTCAAACCAGAGGAGTGCTTCAAACTAACAACAGTACATAATATCCAACAAAAGAGGGTCGTGCTACAGCAGCAATACATGGCTCAGTTTAGATATCAGCACGAATCAAGTTGTGCATATTTGCTGTTGGCATGAACCACATCGCCGCATGTCGGGTTTGCAAAAGCCATCCATCGCATGGAAGCTTGATGCCTTTCACACACTGAAGATTACCTGGCAACAAGCTGTGTCGACGAATATCTGGATATGGTGATTCATGAAACCCATGGTATGATGTGTAAACACACCCCCCCCCTCGCGAATAGAAGTTGCATAGCACAGTAATCATCGCCGATGATATGATCGATGATTGGTTGGATGATCGGATAATTGAGCCCGAGGAACAAGGAGTGGTTGTCGAGGCTGTAAACCCGCCTCTAGTTGAATACGCCTGGCCCAACGGAGCTTGAATCTTTCTCGACCACAAAGCAGCCATAGCCATCAATGTCACGAACGCCCCATGCATTGTACTGCATGTGGTTTGATGTAATCGTTTGGTCAATTTGGTACGTGTGAATGAGCATCAAATCACCGCCCTCAGCTGAACGAGCGATAAACCACCACCCATCGGCTGGTATGATTCCAGGTCCTGGAATCATGAAGGCCAGCACATTTGCGTCTGCTGTAACAATTCAAATTGGAGACCAAAAGGATAAAAAAAACAATCATGTTCAGAGTATGTGTGGAATTAAGATTATTATAAAAGTGACACATATCATAGACAGAGAATTGCAATGTCGTGGTCATAATCATACCCCAAGTTAAAAAAATAAGCCAATGGCTTTCATATTCTAGCAACATGTCATGGTTCAAACATCATGTAACAATGAGAGGAAAACAGCTATGACAGCGCCTACTCATATTCTACCATAGCACTTACTACTACTGTTCTCATATCAACTCTAAGCAATAACATGCGTTGTTATAAAAATCTTGTAAACAAGAGTAACATATAGCAATCATGATGTTATGCTCATAATATGTATTCTAACAATCATTAGATGCCAATTGTTCTCATATCAACTCTAACAATAACATGTGTGGTCATAAAAATCTAGGAAATGAGAGGAACACATAGCAATGATGTGCTTATAGACATGCTATGCATTCTAAATTTGTAACAAATGAACAGGCAGTCGTATTCATAAGGTAAAGATGAGATGAGATAGAACAATTACACGACGATAGATTCCACCAGTATAGGCAGCCAATCTATGCGTCGACCGCGTAAACGATGCCATCGTGCACTATAGCATCAGACAGAAATGTTGCCTCAACAGGATTGATGATGAGCCATAACCATGTATGGCGACCGGATTCTAGATAGACTAATCCCATGTTGAACAAGGCAATGAGCTTGTAATCCATGTATTCTTCTGATGGTGTGGGCACTTCATAGATTACAACTTTCTGCAAACAGAGGTCGAGCCAAAAGCTTGACGCGTCTCGTGCGTAGTAGGCAGGAGTGTCCGACGGGCCGCGAGGCTCGATGTCGGCGGTATCCAACGATGGAAGGGTGATCTCTCACTGGGTGTAGATATCCACGAGACGCCACGGACTACCGGTGTGGTGGATGAGGACGATCCAGTTGGCCTTCATGCCCGCCCAGTAGTGGCCACGCATGAAGGACAGGTGGACGGGTAGTGGTAGCATGTCGAGGGGCACCACGGCAACCTCCGTAGGATCGTCAAGTCAGTGCCTGGGCCACCTACGAGGATCGGGCATCAGCAAGCAGGGTGTCTTGAAAAGAGCCGGCCGGTTTCAGACGAGTAGACGGTACAAAGACACCGAGCATGCGACCAGACGGACGGTGCTGAGTAGGTCCATACGACTACAGATCTGCTCCAAGAGAACATCGGGGAGGGAATTCCAATCGCGGATCTACGTGTCAGTCGGTTCTGCCATTGGGGTTTTCGGTGCCTGCGAGCCAGCGGGGAAGTGGATTCGGGCGGGCGAGCGAAGAAGCTTCTCCTCGTGTGGCCGAGCAGTGAGCGGGGGGATATGGTATGCGTGAGCTACCAAGGAAGATGGGGCGGGCGGGCGAGCAGTGAGCGGGGGTAAATGGTGTGCGGCCGACGATGGGGAAGAGAGGAGGAAGAATAAGAGAGGAGGAAGAAGAGTGGAAGACGGGGAAGAAAGTGCATTAAATCTCAATTCTACTAGTACTACTACCAGGATATAGGCACCGTCCTTCGGAGTGTAAATAGTTACACCGATGACATGTGGGTCTATCACAAGACGGCCCATATGTCAGTTAATGGAGGACACAGGTGCGTAGGCGTATTTGCGGAAGCGTGCTCTACTCGCAAACATGATGGCAGTACTGGGTAAGGCTGATTTAGTAACACGAACATGCTGGTTTAGCTTATTAATTATGTGTCCCATCTGCTGTAGCGTGTATTGTCACTTCACTACGAAGACTAGTTGAATAGTTCTCTCTGACCGAGATGGGGAATGATGGATCGTGAGGATTACCTTTCTACAGTATCCCTATGCCTCTACGCTCACTTCACTCATTTTGCTTCGTACCTAGTCACTTGTTGAAATCTGTAGAAAGACAAATACTCTGTATTTGGGAACAGAGGGAGGCTTTTACTCCGTATTGGAATATTTGGGAACAGAGGGAGTATCACCATATGGAGGGAATAGAGGAAGTTTGAAATATGAACATGTCAATGGGAGGGAGTAAGCCCCATGCATGCATGCAACACTCACACGTACTCCACATGGACGCACGCAACACTCACGCACCCATGCGGCACACAGCACACGACGCAACACACACGCTCACGCTCAAGTGCTCAACCTACTCCCTACGTCCGTGAAAGACTGTACATTTAGAGATTTACACATTGACCAGGGTATAATTAACACCCAAAAGTAGCAGACTTATGTGTGCATGCGACCATTGAGATAAGAAGATTAAATGAAGGCCGTTGCATGCTGTAATTAAGGATAGACATGTAGCCCATACCTACAGCACAAGTTGGTGCATTAGTCAATCAATATCGATTTAGATTAAAGGCTAAATGCATTGGAAGTGTAGATGTACATCATGTACTACTACACTCTTTGTTTTATAGCTGATGTACACTCTTTGTTGGAAGGTCAAGGGAGGACACGTGCATGCACTCACATACACAGCCAGGGCGGTTCGGGCGCAAGGGTTGGACTCGTGTGGTGCCTGCGTAAAGTTTTGTTTAACTGACTTCTTTGCTCCGCCAACTGACAGGTGGGACCTAGAAACCAGGTGAAAATTTAACCAGTCAACAAAGTGCCACGTCGACTATGTGGCCGGTCAGTAGGGTGCAATACGGTGCTCTACGATGATCTAGTGATCGTATAATCGACGCAAAACTATATATAGTGACCGTAAAGAGCGTATTGTTGCATACGTTGACCGCCAGTGTATTTTTCTCGTTTCAAATTAAGCCATATTAATCGGAAAGGACGCAGTATGGACTACTACTAGTACTAGTACTGCTTTGAGGTGTCCCGTCAACTCGCCGAACGAGGAGAAGCTTGCTTACTACGCCTCTCCCTCGCCCACGCGCGCGGTGGTTCGCAGGACAAGGAGAGGGTTTTGACTATAGCGCCCTCTCCCTCTTCCTCTCCCTCGCCCTCGCCCTCGCGGTGGACGTGCAGCAGTTCAATCGGTGTCAGATTGCCAGACGCATATTGTATTGTAGTATCATCATTGTTGGACCTTCCGAAGAGGCGAAGAGGCAAGTGCAAGGTTCACACGAGTACGAACTGTTGAACCTCCCGAAGAGGCAAAGAGCCAAGCGCAAGGTTTTATAGGAGTTGTCGTCCTAGTAGGAGTGTACTACAACTATATCGAACGATGCTACTGTATGATGCCGCCACGTCACGTATATCCAAAGTTGTGCCACCTTTTTTTCTTAAAGAGCATGTTGGAGCCCATGCAACAACCACACAAGTTGCACGTACACATAACACATTTACTAGTAATAAATTCTAAAGGACAAATGCCAGTATGCCACACAAGTTCATCTCCAATTCATGTGATAAATTTGTGCACGACTAGTCTACATATATTCACAGCGCTACCGTTCACAATTACCGTACTCCACTTACACGTTATAGATGGGCTACATGCATGTCCTCCTCCAGGTTCCAGTCCCAGGTGTTCTTCATGGATGGCACGATCCATAGCGGTGGGCAACGGGAATCATTGTCGCAGCTTTCTAGTCCGGTTCCACACGATGGAGACTCATCCAAGCTGAAGCGGCATAAATCAGGGATAGCGTGTCCCAGCATGTCGTTCATCCGGTGGTGCGCAATGAAGACACAACCATGCTTCATGAACGGCAGGCCTTCCGTGTCGTGCACGGAAGGTGGCATCCGCTTCACAATGGGGTAGCTGTCCCCGATGAAAAGCGAGTACTCTCCAAGAGTGTTCCTCGGCACCCACGTAGCATCACGGGGGTCGAACTCGGTGTTGTTCATCTGGTACACGTGGCATCCCAGATCTGGACACATGGTGACGTACATAGTCAAGGTCCATGCATAATAATGTTGTGCTCAAATATGGCGGTCAGTAATACTGTGCAGCAAATAGTACTACTCCGGTATAGAGGAAGTAAAATAACCGGCTTATTATATATAGCCACTCTTGGCTACATGGATGAGATAGCAAGACATGGAAAAAACAAAAATGGTGGCAGATAGTGGGTTCAAGTCTTCAAGGGCCCAGCTAGCTATACGCGCCCTCCAAGGTAAAAAGTACTCCTACTAGTAGTACTAAGTATACTACTAGTACAACAATGAAAGAGAAGGCGAGAGGGTTAAAAAATGGAATACCTGGGTAGATGGTGACGGTCCGATCGTGGTAGATTGTGTGACCATGTTGCACATCAGTGGTACCATGGGTAACGACTGCTAAGATAGTTGATCCCAATATGCCAAAGTCAGCTACAAGGTTCCAGGTTAGACCGAATTGCGGACGCAAATGCACATCCAGGATCGGCGATCTTATTTTGATTGGGGGATGACTGGTCCCTGCAAAATAATGGAGTACCGTTAGGGATGCAAATGATGGTTTGTGCATTCCGTTTGTAATCTCCCATACCGTAGGATGGCAACCAGATGAAACAAGTCCCCTGGCTTGTCACCGCGAAGATGCGGCCTAGATGGCGCACGGCGTCTTCGAACGTGTAGGGGTACAAATCTGCCGCCGCCAACATGCGCCAGCCTTTGCCGTTACTGCGTCTTGCATTGATGGCAATCCTTATGTCGAACACCGCGATGAGATAGTAATCGTCGTAGCCGCGTCGCTTTGTCGGCGGGTCCGCAATTGCTATCTTCTTCAATCTCATGTAGGCATCATCATACGTATTCAAGCCCAGCCAGTCCGGAAGGCCGATCCCAATGGTGGAGAAGGGGTCTACCGGAACGGCCGCACTGCTGTGGATGTTGTGCAAAATGATGGTGGTATCCGGCCGGAGGTATGCAAGCAAATCTTCGTTGGCACCGACCCAGACCTATATATAAGACGGTGGGCAGCGGAGAAATTACGGGATGGAAATGGAATAACTAAGTACTACATGATCAAACTCCATTACTGACCTGCTCATCGGACAAAATCCGACTACCTCTCAACGTCGGCAACTCTATCGGAGTCAACGTGCAACCATGGCCAGGGAGCGGTGGACTGTTCGAAGGATTGTCCCATAGAAGAACCTTCTCCTCGAGGATGCATGGAAGACCAACAAGCATGGCCTTTTCCCAAACTGTTTAAGCAGCGTCTTGAAAAAGTTGGTGCAGGAAGCACCAGTCTTGCGGCGGTGAGGACGTCGGAGCGGCGTGCGATTTCTCCCAGAGGATCATCGTCCAAGGTCTCCCAGCCCCGACGAGGAGGAGAACCGCCTGGCGAATCCATGGGAGCAGCGACGAACTGCCTTCTCTTCGGGGGGAGGGGAACTGGCGAGGAGGAGATAAGAGCATAGTAACCGCAGGGCCTTGTCCCTTCCAACTATAGATCGTTCCTCAGCAAAGGGGTGAGGCTATTATTTACTACTAGTACTAGCATTATGGAATGTTATGGGATTGCATTATACTGTAAATAATAGCACTAGTAAGAAATTTTTGGCACTAGGTAGTAGTTTTTGGCGTGGATTAAGAAATTTTGGGTATGTTTTTGCCATTTTTTGTACACGCCAACTAGTGTCAAAAAACGTCTTACATTATGTGACGGAGGAGTACGTACTCGTACTGTAGCAGTACCAGTACTACTTTTCTCAACTACGAGTATTAGTGCGATGTACTGTACTTCTAGTCTAGTCTAAAATAGTATAGTGCACCAGTTTTGAACTCTTGAATCTCAGGGCCAAGGAGCTACAGTTGGAAGTGGAGGGTACTACTATTCTATAGAACCATCGTTGTACTATCAATGCAGGGGAAGTACACCTGCGTAGTGGCCTAGTGGGTACTCTCGATGCTATATTCAGCCGCTCCTCTCACGCACACACTAGCAGCCTGTTTATCAGTGACGGTTACTGCGGTCTGCGGGGGCAGAACATTTGAGTTATTTGATATAGCGAGACTATGCTTTTCGCTTCCATTTGTGGAGGTGTAATGGATCTCGTCGAACTTTGTTAGTAGTTCCTTCTTTATGAATGAGATGAAGCAAAGCTTTTGCCTCCGTTTCAAAAAAAACACGTCAAGAGGAATTTCTTTTGTAGTAGAGCCGATAATGGAGTGAAGTCCATGCGTACAGAGTACTAGTAGTACAGCACTTTACATAGAGTACAGAGCCATATTGCACAGTTCCCAATGCCCCACCAGGCTTTTCCGGCTCCTCGGGCTTAATTGGGAGGCGCTAGTTTAAATATGCTACTACTAGCTGATGAGGAAGCTGCAAGCGAGGTGCGGCTAGGGCGAGCACGCGAGCCACGGGATGCTGGGAAGGAAAACCCGTTCACGTGGCTAGGCTGTCCAGTGCGCCCAGATCGTGGGGCCGCACGTCCATGTAAAATATTGGCTCGCAGCAAAGTGTAGTACTAGTACTATTTTTTTTAAAGGCCACCATGCGTTCGGCCGGGATCAAACCCACAAAACGAGGTATACACTCCCGCGACCACTAGTAGTACTCGTTGGAGTACAACGCAACCTCGAATCGCCTTTTGTCGCTAGTAGTACGTACATTGTTCCTTACAAGAAACCCCTAATAATGCAAGAAACCACTAAAATGCCAAGAAACTACTACCACTTGCATACGTGGCAGACTTAAGATAAGACTACCTTATCAACCATTGTACATGCTCTTACCAACCAAAATCCTCGAGTGACCACCTACCGCCGGCCCGTCCACCTAGTCATCCTCGGCCATGGGACGTAGCTACCGCCGCCGGCAGAAAGCGAGGTCAAAACCGCCGGCGGTGCGGAGACCATGTTGCGGCAGCCCGGATGCCAGCTCCGTCCGGCGCTCGTGGCCGCTAGCTAGCCAAGATAGCTCCGTCCAGCTGCTTGTCTGCAAGGTTTGCTAGCTAGATTGGCACGGCAGCGCGGCGGCTTGCTCGCGCGCGCTGCGCTCAGGCCAGCCATCTGGCTCGAGCGAAGGCCAGCGCAGCGGCTTGCTCGCTCGTGAGTCACGCTCGGGGCAGCCTGCCAACCCGTGCGGAGGCCAGCGCGGCGTCCGACCCGTCCGGCGGAGCGGTGGCCAACTCGCTCATCACCGACGCCACCGACGAACACGCATTAGTACTGTTTGAAGTAATGTTCAGGAAAAATAATGATTTGAGGGGGAATAAAAGGATAGAATGTCAGATGTGGGTCCCTCATGTCAACGGTCAAACAAAATGTGTTGGTTTAAGCCGCCTCGTCAGCACGGACGTGTGGGCCAACCCAGTCATAAATGGGCGTTTAAACGAACCTAATCGGTAGGAGTACTAGGTAGTACTACCTCCGTCCTGGTTTATTAGTCTCCTTTGTAATTTGTGCTAAATTTTGACCAAAGATTTAACTAACAAAATGTTGATGCATGTCAACAAAAATTATATTTTTGGATTCGTATTTGAACATAGTTTTCAGTGATATAATTTTTAGTAACATGCGTAAACATTTTGTTAGTTAAATCTATGGTCAAAATTTGACACGGATTACAATTGGGACCAATAAACCAGGACGGAGGTAGTACTACCTCTCTCTCAGTTTACACGGCGTGCGCGTATCCCTAGGTCGTCAATTTGACCAACCTAATACAAGTCATATATTACAAAAAATATACTAATATAAGCTATGGAGTTTCTACTTTCAAAAGGTATAATTTTTGTGCTATATAGTTTATATTAGGGTGATAAAATTGACAACCTAGGTATACGCGCAAGACTTGTAAACTGAAACGGAGGTAGTAGAAGTTTTTGGCGTGGATTAAGAAATTTTGGGTATGTTTTTGCTATTTTTTGTACAATAGATTCTTCCTAGGGCTGGTTGAAAGTGGTAGTTTTTTGTTAAATACTCAACATATTGTAAGTAGGAGTGAAAGTTAAGCTTTGGAAGCCAATAAGCAAGGCTAGTTACATAGTGCATATATGTACATGATTGAAAGTAAATATCAACCATGAGGGACTAATATCTTGATGGAAAACTCGAAACTATGGAATACTAGAAAAAAATGCATGGTTGGAAATACTAGCAATGTTCATGTCCGTTGCAACGAATCATAATTAGAATAATACTTATTCACAAACTTGGTACAAAACACCCTAATTTTGATATACATATGTATATTATGTTTCAATTATAATATATTCCTTAGGCTGTTTTGGTGAGGTCAGGGAGGGATGTGGTTGGTTTTAAGATACTAATTATGGGTTTTTCTGCAAATTGGTAGACAAGTGGGATGTTGGTGAGAAAAGGCAACAACTTACCTCACAATCGTTAGATGTAGATCTAATGGTCAGAAACGACGGATGGCAGACACACCAGCATCACCAACTTAGTCTTGTGTAGGAGTACTAGCAAGATCCGTGCATTAACGGAACATTAAAATGCATTTTTTTATAAAAACACTTGTTGTGATTGACCCTTGCGGGAGTAATCCCATGTGTAAAAACTAATGATATCTCGAGAAATATGAGATAAGGTGAAGAGGAGTTGGGTGTGGTGGTGGTTGGTGGTCGGACTGAGCGGAGGCATGGGGATTGACGACGCCGGCAGCGGCCACTAGGCCAGTTTGTTCTAGAGGCTTCCTTTCTTAATTGCTCAACAATGAGGTTTGTTGGAGATAAGGATGAACGAGGGAAGGCCTTGTCTGCAAATGTGGAGAGGGGTGCGGGTATCTTTTAGTTTAATTTCCATCCGTCAGATATAGATCAGACGGTCTATATTGTAAGATGGCACACGTACCATCATCACCAACTCGGTTTTTTATAAAAGAAGAAATATAAGTATGGAGATACAAACGTATTATCGATACTTGCTTCCGTAAACTAGCATCTACATTCTATTCAACGCCTCGGCATGTGGGGCCTTAGCACAATGACTTCTCGACTGTGTAAAACAAAGATTTTCCCGTCGCCGACAAGGAGGGGGTGACGGCGGCGCGCTTTTTGGCTTGCTCTAGTCCTACTAGGTGGTCTAAGCACGTGTAGATTTATTCTTTTTCACGTCTCGTGTTCGCCATACTGCCACGACTGTTGATGAGTAGACGGTAAGTTATTCACGGGGAAACCCTTGTTGAGCATGTTTGCGAGAGAGAGAGAGAGAGAGAGAGGAGAGAGAGAGACAGTGTGCGTGTGCGATATGTTAGAGACTGAGGCAATGATAACAGATTCTTTGTGTCTATGTGTGTGGAGGATAGAGAGAGACATGTACATGGGGCTTTGTGTTGTGTAACATGGAGACACATATACATAATTAGAGAGTGAGTGTGTGAGATACACATGCGGACATGGGGAGAGATGAGGATCCAGATAAATGGGTGTTTGTGCGCGTTTGTGTGTGTTTGTGCACGCGTTTGTGTGTGACAGGGAGAGAGTGTATGTGGAGTAGAGAGACCACTGATGATGTAAACCTAGTATAAGGGAAGGGGGAATGGTGTGACATGTGTAGTAGCAAGATAGCACGGGTGGGGGCAGGGGGAGCAGACTATTTGGAAGAGACATCGAGTGTGTGTGTGGGAGGAGAGGGGTGTGAGAGCGAGAGAAAGAGAGAGCTAGCGACGAGAGAGAGAGAGGGGGGGCGAGAGGGGTCGTTTGTGTCCATAAATGGCGTATAGATAGGGAGACAATGTTGATGTTGTCCGAAATTGGCCTATGAACGGAGACGCAGGGGAAGCGAGTCATCGTGTGTGTGATAGGGACTTCATGAGAGATCTAGAATAGATGGTGTAGAGAACAATGTGCAAAATCGAGAACGATTATACATTAGGGAGCTATGCAAAGAGTCAAGACATATATGTATACAGGGAAGGAGCTAGGGCGGGTCCGCATGTGGGAGAGATAGAAAGAGGAGAGTGGTGCACAAGGAGATAAAGTGTGCTTGTTTGCAGTGGGGGTGGTGTGTGAGGTGAGTGCGCGAGAACCACATAACTAGGGAGATAGACGTTTGGGGGCGACGTTTTGTGTGCATGGGAAATATACACTCTACATAGTGCGTGTGCTTGGGTAAGAGAGATAGCGGGAGACCTAGAGAGTGAGGGAAGAGATGTGTGCATGCCCGGGAGACAAAGTGATAGAGACCTATGTTGGGGTCCGGACTTTATAAGAGAGAGGGGTGTTAATGTGCTCGTGTGTTGGTGTCTGGGAGAGAGAACAACTTCTCTATGTGTGTGTGTGTGTGGTGGTGGGGGGGGTGACTTCAGATAAAGAGTGAGGTGTCTGTATTTGAGGGACTTTAGCGTAATTGAGATATTGTGCACTCATGGTTGATCAATTTGTTTCACAGTTTGTACTATGAGATAACGATACTTTTGAACATGCGTGATATACCTTGATGTACCAGAATTACAAACCTAAGATTGGAATTTTGGAATTCGACTCAATCATTAGCTTTCGTAATTCATTTAAACAGAGGTACATTTTTAAGCCGGAATTTCATGATTTCAAATTCATATATCAAACCTAGAGATATACACATACGGGCATGTTCAAACTTTATAATCATTCACTTTATTCATACACATACACAATTTTGCTTTTGTCATCATATTTAGGATAAACACATTTGGAATTTCATTTGAATTGGACCGTATGATGGTATTTGCTTGTAGTAGCTCAATGATCCATATTTGAATTGAATGGACAATCTAAGTTTCGAGTTGGAGACATTGATTTTCAAAACTTGCACCTTTTTTTGCGTGCAAAACAAAGAAATTGTCGGCCATGATATCATAGTCGGCCGTACGAGAGCAGAATACTTATAATTTTAGGCGCCAAAAGCTTTCAAACTTCCCGCTCACATCGAAATATCACGTGCCCGAAAGTTTAGCCCTGCGATATTCCTGTTTTACCCCTGCCACATGAACGGAAAAGGGCTGCTTTGGTAACTCCATTGTTTTCCCCTCTTTGCCCCCAACTTTCTTCCCCAGAGCCCCTCCCCTTCCCCTCCCCGACCCCCCCCCCCAACCACGGCAAGCCGCCGAATCTAGTCCTCCGCTGCAGCGGTGGACCTCACACCCCGCCGGATCTACCTTCCGCACCTTGGAACCCCCAACTGCCAACTCACCACTTCACCGGAGCCGCTTCAGCGACTGGCTTGTCCACTGCTCCAGATCTCCTTGACCACCATCATGGTCCACCGCACCGGATCTGCTTAACCGGCACCCTCGTACACCATAGTGTAGGCCCTTCACTAACTCCCTCGTCCGCCCCTTCGCTGGCCCTTCATACAAGCCCTCGTCCTCGGCAACAGATCCGCCTCACCGAAAGCACTGTACAACGGGCCCGCCGAAGCCTTCGTCCACTACACTGGACCCGCTCCACGGATGCCATATTCAACTCCACCGGCCCTGCTTTACCGATGCCGCAGCCTCATCAGGTTATTTCGATTTGCACTCCTTTGGTTTTTCTCTTTATCGTGCAACTGTTCACTTACCATAGATGATATTCTTGTATGTCGACAGGCGCCGCAACCGTAGCACCGGAGCCGCTTCAGCGGCGGCGACAGCCGGCCCAAACTCAACCGCAACACGAGCACCATCGACGATCCTTAGCTATCAAGTATGACAACGATACCCATACGCCGCTGAGAATCAGGTACTATCATCCAACGGCCGGAGCCTACGTTCACTTTCCTAGCATAAGCACCGCACCTTTGAATTTCTTCAGGGCATCATTCCATTTTTCATGAGACGCATTATTCTGCTTGCACCTGTAGGGCCATACTTCTGGCAGTGAACATGTTACTGTAGGGGAACGTTGCATAAAATAAAAAAATTCCTACGTTCACCAAGATCAATCTATGAGTTCATCTAGCAACAAGAGAGGGGAGTGCATCTACATACCCTTGTATATCGCGAGCGGAAGCGTTTAAGAGAACGAGGTTGAGGGAGTCGTACTCGTCGTGATCCAAATCACCAGAGATCCTAGCGCCGAACGGACGGCACCTCCGCGTTCAACACACGTACGGTTAGCGTGACGTCTCCTCCTTCTTGATCCAGCAAGGGGGAAGGAGAGGTTGATGAAGATCCAGCAGCACGACGGCGTGGTGGTGGATGCAGCAGGGATCCCGGCATGGCTTCGCCAAGCGTCTGCGGGAGGGAGAGGTCTAGCAAGGGGGAAGGGAGGCGCCACGTGCAAGGGTGCGGATGCCCTCCCTCCCCCCCTCTATATATAGGGTCCCCAGGGACGGCGCCGGCCCTAGGAGATGGGATCTCCTAGGGGGGCGGCGGCCAAGGGGGTGCCTTGCCCCCCAAGGCAAGTGGAGGCGCCCCCTCCCCTAGGGTTCCCAACCCTAGGCGCAGGGGGGCCCAAGGGGGGCGCACCAGCCCACCAGGGGCTGGTTCCCCTCCCACTTCAGCCCATGGGGCCCTCCGGGATAGGTGGCCCCACCCGATGGACCCCCCGGACCCTTCCGGTGGTCCCGGTACAATACCGGTGACCCCCAAAACTTTCCCGATGGCCGAAACTCGACTTCCCATATATAATTCTTTACCTCCGGACCATTCTGAAACTCCTCGTGACGTCCGGGATCTCATCCGGGACTCCGAACAACTTTCGGTTTGCTGCATACTAATATCTCTACAACCCTAGCGTCATTGAACCTTAAGTGTGTAGACCCTACGGGTTCGGGAGACACGTAGACATGACCGAGACGGCTCTCCGGCCAATAACCAACAGCGGGATCTGGATACCCATGTTGGTTCCCACATGCTCCTCGATGATCTCATCGGATGAACCACGATGTCGAGGATTCAAGCAACCCCGTATATAATTCCCTTTGTCAATCGGTATGTTACTTGCCCGAGATTCGAACGTCGGTATCCCAATACCTCGTTCAATCTCGTTACCGGCAAGTCACTTTACTCGTACCATAATGCATGATCCCGTGACCAGACACTTGGTCACTGTCGGTGTCAAAGCCGGCGGATCTCGGGTAGGGGGTCCCGAGCTGTGCGTCTAGGCGGATGGTAACAGGAGAGAAGGGACACAATGTTTTTACCCAGGTTCGGGCCCTCTTGATGGAGGTAAAACCCTACGTCCTGCTTGATTAATATTGATGGTATGGGTATTACAAGAGTAGATCTACCACGAGATCAGAGAGGCTAAACCCTAGAAGCTAGCCTAAGGTATGATTGTTGTTCGTCCTACGGACTAAAACTCTTCGGTTTATATAGACACCGGAGAGGGCTAGGGTTACACAGAGTCGGTTACAATGGGAGGAGATCTTCATATCGCATCGCCAAGCTTGCCTTGCACGCCAAGGAAAGTCCCTATCCGGACACGGGACGGAGTCTTCAATCTTGTATCTTCATAGTCCGAGAGTCCAGCCAAAGGTCATAGTCCGGCCATCCGTACACCCTCTAATCCAGGACTCCCTCAGTAGCCCCTGAACCAGGCTTCAATGACGACGAGTCCGGCGTGCAAGTTGTCTTCGGCATTGCAAGGCGGGTTCCTCCTCCAAATACTTCATAGAAGATGTTGAACACCAGGGTAGTGTCCGGCTCTGCAAAATAACTTCCACATGCCACCATAGAGAGAATAACATTTGCACTAGTCTAATCTGCTAACGTATTCCGTAGCGTGACCTCATGCCACGGCCAGGCTTTTATTCATTTCATTGTTCCATCTCAACGCGTTTAGCGAGGCAGTTTCTTTGGCACGTCTTGTCAAAGCAGAGATCGTGTCCCCTTATTCTGGGATTCTCATCAATACGGGCGTGGGTAACCCAGCCGCGCCATTAACCGTGGCGCTTGGGAGATAAGCGAGTTTTATTAGGCTGGTGGGGGCTCGTAGTTTCGGCCGCCCATATAAGGGGATAAGGATCTACCCTTTCCATTCACGCCTTCTTCCTCCTTTGCTTATTCGTCCTTGCGCACTCGGGCTCCAACGCCCAAGCCCGCACATCTCGCATCGACCTACTCCAACCATGTCCGAAGCGGGAGGCAAGTGGATGGCCTCCTCCATCACGGAGGGGCACATCAAAAGGTTGCGGAGAGCCGGATACCTGCACAACGACATTGCGCACCGGCTTCCAAACGAGGGGCAGCTCATCCCCACCCCTGGGCCCCATGAGAGGGTTATATTCCTTCCCCATTTCCTCTGCGGACTGGGCTTTCCTCTTCACCCGTTCGTCTGGGGGCTCATGTTCTATTACGGCCTGGACTTCCATGATCTGGCCCCGAACTTCATCCTCAACATCTCGGCGTTCATCGTCGTGTGCGAAGCCTTCCTCCGCATCCAGCCTCACTTCGGCCTATGGCTAAAGATCTTCAGCATCAAGCCAAAGGTCGTGGGTGGACGCCAAGCGGAGTGCGGAGGCGCCATGGTGGGCAAGATGCCCAACATTACATGGCTCGAGGGCGCCTTCGTAGAGACCATCAAAGGGTGGCAATCGGGGTGGTTCTACATCACCGAGCCGCGTGACCCTAAATGGGCAGCGGCCCCCGAATTCCAACCTGGCATTCCCACACGGCTCATGTCTTGGAAAGAGACAGACCTGTTGTGGGGTAATTCAGCAGAAGTGACCACACTTCAAACCTGCATCAAAGATCTGATTAGCAGGAAGGTTAAACTTGTCACCGTAGTCCAGGTCATGCTCTTCCGCCGGATTCTCCCGTGTCAACGACGGGCTTTCAACTTGTGGGGGTTCGACCCGGCCCAGCACCAGACTCTATCCCGGCTCTTCGACACAAAGCAGAAGGATGCATGGAAGGTGCTATTCAAGAGCTCCGAGGTCCCGCCTCCCGTCACCGAGGATCGCAGATTCTGCGCCAAGCGCCAAGCCAGCGCGATGAGCTAATTTTCCCATTACGGGGTATCTGTTTTCCATAGATTTGATTTTATGCGGGATCTAAACCCCCATCCCTTCGACAGGACTGGCAGAAGAGGGCCGGACTGATCAGCTGTCCGGCTCCTTTGCCCGAAGACCCAGCGGACACTCGTTTAACGAAGCTGCTGGTTCCGTTACCTCATGTGGTGCCGAAGAAGAAGGCCGAGAAGAAGGCCATGGGGACTCGAAAGAGCTCCCAGCGCCTGGCGGTGTCAGATTCATCGCCCGACGACCCCGACGCACCCTCCGCCTCGGAAGACGAGGAGGAGGAAGAAGAAGAAGAAGAAGAAGAAGAAGCCTCTCCCCCTCCAACGGGGGGAGGAAAGAAAAGGAAGGCCGCCCCAACTGGGGAGGCCGGAGGGTCCAAGAAGGGGAAAACCCTTCTGCCGGACTACGCCTCCGATGCCGATGACGGCGGGGAGGAATGGCCATCCAGGGTCAAGCCCCTGGCAAAATCGTAAGTGTCCGGTTACCCGAATGACTCATGGCGCTATTATTCGATAGCTTCTGATGCCGAATTTTTAATTATGCAGTCCACCCAGAGCTCAGCTTGGCGATTCGTTGAGCGGCTCCCTGAATTCGTCGGATGTGAATAGCGCTTCACTTCCGACGGCCTCCTCCCCGCTCCTTGTGGACGACGCCAAGGTGGAGTCCCAAAAGGGGCCGAACAGGAGGAGGTGGTCCTGGAGGCGCCCCAAGGCGACCTCCCGGACTCCAGGCCCAAAGGGGGCAAAGCCCCGGGGGGATCTAAGTCCGGCCCCGGGCCGGACACTGCTCCGGAACCACCAATGGTTCCAGAGTCCGACAGGCGGCGCCTTCATAAGAAGGGAAAGCCTACGCTGCCAGCGACGCCCGTCCATCCAGAGGCACCGGACAATTTGCTGGAGGCGCTTAACGGTGCCTCCATCGACGAGGAACACCGCACTGTTATGAGTGCGGTGATTCAAAAGGTTCAGTCCGCCACGAGCGGGCTGACAGAAGCCTGTACAAGTCTGTTAACAGGCTTTGAGGTATGGGTTCAAAACATATAAAAATTTTACCGCATAGACAGTAGCCCCTCATGCTCAGTTCGGCGTTCGGAAAAGAAAAGCCGAGTTGAGGATCTGAAAAGATATACGCAGGAGTCTAATAAAAATATGTCAATATGGGAATGCGGGCTGCGCTGCTGACCTCTGCCGCACTGACTGCGGAGGTCAATGTATTGAAAGGAAGCCTCGAGCGGTCCGAGAACGAGCTCGGTCGTGCCAAGAAGCAGCTCGAGGACAAGGAGGGTATGTAATACCGTATGTAAATGTATATAGAAATACTTGGTTGCAAATAATGACAGGACCAACTTAAATGTTGCAGGGGCCACGGCCGAGGTGGCGACCCTGAAGAAGGCGGTCTCCAAGGCCGAAAACAGTGCGGCCCTGGAGCAGGCCGAGCGAGAGAAGCAGGAGGCGCAGGTGGCGGAGGTGCGGCAAGAGCTCCAGGCTCTTGTGGAAAAACACGAGAGTTTGGAGCGTGACTCGAAGACTCGAGAGTCCGAGCTCGCCTTGGCTCTTGAGAGTGCCAAAAACGCTAAGGCCGAAGCCCAGAAGGCCTTCTAGGAGATCGAGGCGATGAAGAAAATAGCGGCGGGTAAGGCATTCTTTATGCAAAGCAAGAATATAAAAGTTAATTATCTGCTACTTACCCGAATCCGGAGCTCTCCAGGAGCATTCGCCGATCTGCCCCGTAGTGTGTCTGGTGCCGCCGCATACTACCAAGCCGAAGAGGGAAGCTCGATGGAAAAGGTGTTCTGGTCTCAGTATGCTGATGCTGAACATCCGGTGCCCCTGAGCGACCAGCTGAAGCAGCTGGTCGAGCTCCACAAGGTGGTCGAACAGGCCATGAAGGGCCTCATAGCTCGGCTGTGGCCTAGAGAAGCCATGCATGGGAGCTACTTCGGTCTGGTGCGGCGGCTGGTGGACGCGTGTCCGTGGATTGAGGTCGTCAAGCGCTCTGTCTGCATCTAAGGTGCCCATCGGGCCCTTGCCAGTGCTAAAGTGCACTGGGGCAAGCTGGACGCTGAGAAGCTTTTGACGGACACGCCACCGCCGGGCAAGGAGTATCATACGCCCGAGATGTATTATAAGGGCCCCCTGAGGGGTGCTCGCCGTATAGCGGACGAGTGCTCCAAAGATGTAATTTTTGAGTAGGCTCGCATCTGTTATCCTGTACGCTGAAAACTTTGTTCATATGCGTTAAGCAACACTTGTTAATTTAAAATATTACCTTCTGTGTGGTCGTTTATCAAATCTGAGAGATGCAAGTCATCGGCTTCGACCCCCATGCCACGAGTGCTGGGGTGTTCGGGATAAACCTGAGCACTCTTGTTCCCATTCTTGGGTCCATCTAGGGAGGCGCTCAGCACAACGAACCAGGCCGTCGGACTTATAATGCTTTATCACTCTCACTTAGCCATAGAATTCTATAATTTTAAATTTTGGCGAAGCCCCTAGTATTCGGAAGACCGAGTTCGGGGCGCTATCCACGCCTAGGCCGAATAAGTCAGGTTCCTCGCTCTAAGCGGCATAAGTCTTTAAGGACTCGAAAAACCTCGCGAACAGCGACCGGTCTCTCGCACTATCATGACGGTCAGTTTTAGCTTTCTCTACTGAGGTGTTAACCCAGCTCAACTGGGGCACAATCGCAGTAGTTCTCCCAGCGCTACCTTAGCCAACATTGCGGAACGTAAGGTACCAAAACATGGGAGCCGGGCAAACCCAACTATTGGCCAAAGACATGATTCGGAGCCGATGCATATAGTGTTATAAGTTTGGGGTGCCGCACTCATAACAGTGTTCGGTCTTCTCACACCATGTCATGGGGTGCTTTAGCCCCTGGTGTATTGTCCATACCATAGTGTACGGTTGCATAATGTCATGACTGAACATATTTGTATAAAAATAGATGAATACAATAATAGATAAGAGCTATGTATTCTTTATTAAAAAAGAGCTGCTATGAAAGCAGAACGATACAAATAGTGCGATAAGCAAGGGATGGGATTATTTGACATGTCCCCCTCCAGGGGCAAGCTGCGTAAATTTAAGCAAAACGGGTATTTAGCTCGTTATAGAGACCACCTAGACATATGACGCAGCTTGTTCGCACCCTCGCTGTTGCATCGTGTGTTCGGCGAGTTTGTTGCCGGACAGGCCTTCCGAATAATTGGGTCCTGAAAGTATATAAAAAAAGGAAAACGGCCGAATAGGGAGCCCCTAAGTGCGGTTGAGCCGCATTCTGGGCGTGCCGTGATTGTGCCCCTCCCCTTATGCCCATGGTATTTTCAAAGCGTAATTATGTACGCGTGGTACCGATAGCAGCATCTGACGAGGGCTGGGGTTGGGGCCGCACTGCTATGCTCGCTCGGA
Organism: Triticum aestivum; assembly: GCF_018294505.1. Classification (NCBI taxonomy): domain Eukaryota; kingdom Viridiplantae; phylum Streptophyta; class Magnoliopsida; order Poales; family Poaceae; genus Triticum; species Triticum aestivum. Next base: position 652,046,122 of record NC_057804.1, read on the forward strand.
TCGTGCCAGCCGGCTTTGTTGGAGGTTGCTTCGGGCGCGCTTGACGTTGTCCGGACGTTTAACACCCGGATTGAGGAGATTCCTTGAGAGGCTGCTCTGTACTTCCGCCGCCAGGGCCGCTATGTGCTCCTCCATTCAGAGAGAGCGTTCAGTGTTTCCATTTACCGTAATGACTCCGCGAGGACCTGGCATCTTGAGCTTGAGATATGCGTAGTGTGGCACCACATTGAATTTTGCAAATGCGGTTCGTCCGAGCAGGGCGTGATAGCCACTGCGGAATGGGACTATGTCGAAGATTAACTCTTCGCTTCAGAAATTATCTGGGGATCCGAAGACCACTTCGAGTGTAACCGAGCCTGTACAGCTGGCTTCTACACCTGGTATGACGCCTTTAAAGGTTGTCTTTGTGGGTTTAATCTGTGAGGGATCTATACCCATTTTTCGCACTGTATCCTGATAAAGCAGGATCAGGCTGCTGCCGCCGTCCATGAGGACTCTAGTGAGGTGAAATCCGTCAATGATTGGGTCTAGGACCAATGCGGCGAATCTGCCGTGACGGATGCTAGTGGGGTGGTCCCGTCGATCAAAGGTGATCGGGCAGGAGGACCATGGGTTGAACTTTGGGGCAACTGGCTCCAACGCATAGAGGTCCTTGAGGGCACGCTTCCGCTCCCTTTTGGGGATGTGGGTTGCATATATCATGTTCACCGTCCGCACTTGCGGGGGGAAGCCCTTCTGTCCTCTGTTGTTCGGCGGCCGGGGATCCTCCTTGTCATTGCTAAGCAACCCCTTGTCTCTGGTTTCGGCACTTAACTTGCCTGCCTGCTTGAACACCCAACAGTCCCTGTTGGTGTGGTTGGCTGGTTGTTCAGGGGTACCGTGTATCTGGCACAAGCGATCGAGTATCCGGTCTAAGTTGGATGGGCCCGGAGGGTTTCTTTTGAATGGATTCTTCCGCTGACCGGGTTTAGAGCCTCCGAATCCGGCATTGACTGCCGTATCCTCGGTATTGTCGCCGTTAATGCGGCGCTTGTGCTTGTTGTGACGTGACCTGCCATTGTTGTCCTTGGTGCCCGAATTACCAGGGCTCTTGGTTATGTTATTGCTACGAGCTAGATAGTTGTCTTCACCCGCGCAGAAGCGGGTCATGAGTGTCGTGAGGGCTGCCATGGATTTCGGCTTTTCATGTCCTAGGTGTCGGGCAAGCCATTCGTCTCGGATGTTATGCCTGAAGGCAGCAAGGGCCTCGGCGTCCGGACAGTCGACTATTTGATTTTTCTTGGTTAGGAACCGTGTCCAGAATTGCCTGGCTGATTCCTCTGGCTGCTAGATTATGTGACTTAGGTCGTCGGCGTCTGGTGGTCGCACGTAAGTGTCCTGGAAGTTGTCAAGGAATGCGGATTCCAGGTCCTCCCAGCAACTAATTGACTCTGCTGGCACGATGTTAAGCCAATGTTGAGATGTTCCTTTAAGCTTGAGCGGGAGATATTTGATGGCGTGTAGATCATCACCACGGGCCATCTGGATATGAAGGAGGTAATCCTCGATCCATACCGCAGGATCAGTTGTGTCGTCATACGATTCAATGTTCACGAGTTTGAAACCCTCGGGGATTTGATGATCCATTACTTCGTCTGTAAAGCATAGTGGGTGTGCGGCGCCCCTGTACTGGGCTATATCTCGGCGCAGCTCGGATGAGCTTGGTCTGTTGTATTCGGCCTGGCCGTATTTATCATATCTAGTGTGACGGTTATTATCACATGATGTGGGGCGCCCACGCGATCCGTAGATCAATCTTGTTTGCCTTGCCCTGTCTTCCAGTATGTCTCGCAGGTCTGTTGCGTCTCCCCGTGCTCTGGTATGTTTTGAGCGGTGCCAGGGTGCGGCTTGGTTCGAGGGCTTGAAGGCCTCTCTGTCGCGGCCACGAGGTGGCCGATCGGGCGCATCGTATGCTGGTAATGTAGGTTTAATTGCTTCCTCCTCAAGTTGGGGTAGCAGCCTGCGCTTTGGGTAGCTCTTGGAGGGGCGCTCGAGTTTGTACTCTTCGGCCGCTAGGACTTCGGTCCATCTGTCGGCTAGCAAGTCTTGGTCAGCTCTAAGTTGCTGCTATTTTTTCTTGAGGTTGCGTGTTGTGGCCATAAGCCTGCGTTTGAAGCGCTCTTGTTCGACGGGATCCTCTGGCACGACGAATTCGTCGTCGTCGAGGCTTGCCTCGTCTTCGGAGGGAGCCATATAGTTATCGTCCTCAACCTCTCTGTCGGCCGCTCTCTCATGGGGGCTGGCTCCTTCGTCCTCCTGCACTAAATCCTGCTGGAGGGGGTTATCTTTGGCACTGTCCGGCGTGTTGTTATCTCTGGTGCCGGATTCAACATTTTTGCTTTGGCGGGATTTAGAGCGGCGCCGCTGACGTCGGCGCTTGGGTTGCTTTTTGGAGGGGTCATCCTCCGTTTGTTCCTCGCCATCCCCTGCTTTGGGGGTGTCCACCGTGTATATGTCATATGACGAGGTGGCTTTCAAGTTCCCTATAGGTACTGGTTCTTGGTCGTCTCCTTCATTGGCGTCCATACCGTCCATGTCTTCGGAGTCAAAGTCGAGCATGTCGGTTAAATCGTCGACAGTGGCTACAAAGTGGGTGGTGGGTGGGTTTCGAATTTCTTCATCGTCCATATCCCAACCTTGCTGACCATAGTCCGGCCAGGGCTCTCCTGACAAAGAGAGAGACTTTAGGGAGTTCAGGATATCACCAAAGGGCGAGTGCTGAAAGACGTCCGCGGCGGTGAACTCCATGATCGGAACCAAATCGGGTTCGATCGGAAGGGGTGCGGAAGATTCGGAGTCCGGAACGGAGTCCGGCACCTTGGAGTCACGGGCCTTGCAAAGGACTAGGCTGGTATTCGGCTCTATCGCCATAGAGATTGCGGCTCCTGCGGAGGCGTCCAACCGTCCGTCCCTGGTTAGCGCAGTCGGCTCCGAGCTACTGGTCGGAGTGGACTCTTGAGCGGCACTCTGGGAGCTGTCCGGCGGCAGAGCTAGATCATGCCCATCGAGACAGTGCGGCGCGCTCGGCCGTGGCTCGAATCCGTCGAAGATCAAGTCCCCGCGAATGTCGGCCGTGTAGTTTAAGCTTCCAAACCTGACCTGATGGCCAGGGGCGTAGCTTTCGATCTGCTCTAGATGGCCAAACGAGTTGGCCCGCAGTGCAAAGCCGCCGAATACGAAGATCTAGTTGGGGAGAAAAGTCTTGCCCTGGACTGCATCGTGGTTGATGATTGAAGCAGCCATCGGGCCTGAAGGCGACGACACAGAGGAACTCTCAGTGAAAGCACCAATGTCGGTGTCAAAACTGGCGGATCTCGGGTAGGGGGTCCCGAACTGTGCGTCTAGGCGGATGGTAACAGGAGACAAGGGACACGATGTTTTTACCCAGGTTCGGGCCCTCTCGGTGGAGGTAAAACCCTACGTCCTGCTAGATTAATATTGATGGTATGGGTATTACAAGAGTTGATCTACCACGAGATCAGAGAGGCTAAACCCTAGAAGCTAGCCTATGGTATGATTGTTGTTCGTCCTACGAACTAAAACTCTCCGGTTTATATAGACACCGGAGAGGGCTAGGGTTACACAGAGTCGGTTACAATGGGAGGAGATCTTCATATCGCATCGCCAAGCTTGCCTTCCACGCCAAGGAAAGTCCCTATCCGGACACGGGATAGAGTCTTCAATCTTTTATCTTCATAGTCCGGGAGTCCGGCCAAAGGTCATAGTCCGGCCATCCGGACACCCCCTAATCCAGGACTCCCTCAGTCACTTTGAGCTCATTATGATTGAGGGAGTCCCGGACTAGGGGGTGTCCGGATAGCCGAACTATCATGGTCGGCCGGACTCCAAGATTATGAAGATACAAGATTGAAGACTTCGTCCCGTGTCCGGATGGGACTTTCCTTGGCGTGGAAGGCAAGCTTGGCGATACGGATATGTAGATCTCCTGCCATTGTAACTAACTTTGTGTAACCCTAGCCCTCTCTAGTGTCTATATAAACCGGATGGCTTTAGTCCATAGGACGAACAACAATCATACCATAGGCTAGATTCTAGGGTTTAGCCTCCTTGATCTCGTGGTAGATCCACTCTTGTAACACACATCATGAATATTAATCAAGCAGGACGTAGGGTTTTACCTCCATCAAGAGGGCCCGAACCTGGGTAAAACATCGTGTCCCTTGTCTCCTGTTACCATCCGCCTAGACGCACAGTTCGGGACCCCCTACCCGAGATCCGCCGGTTTTGACACCGACATTGGTGCTTTCATTGAGAGTTCCTCTGTGCCATCACCATCAGGAAGGATGCCATTTCCCGTCTTCAAAGGTGGCACCGTCGTCAAGGGAGCTTTGGCCGCTGGCCAGACTATCCGGCTAGGCGGTTTCCTTATGACCGCCTGTTCGGCCACCGCTCCGACAATGACCTCCCAGGTCATTAAAAGCGATCTTCATATCAGCCCGGAATTCGCCGAGCAGCTAGATCCAATTGAGCTCTCCTCCGTAAACAAGCTCTTGTCTCGCATCGCCGCCCTGGGAGTCGCTACCGACTACGATCAGATTGGGCTTAAAACCGATCTGAGAGAAATTAACTCTCCCCAGGTTTCCCACCACGTTGTTGTGGTAGAGGAACAATGCGGCGACTCTTCTTCCATGATAAAAACCAACTATGTCCGGATTCCTGATCCCTCCATGCCGGACTCCCGCGGAGGGACGGACGCCAATCAAATACTGAACCTAAAGTCAGGCATCGGACCAGATTTGCTGGAAAGCATCCAACAAACCAAGCTTCCAAATCCGGAAGCTTCTTGGCCTTTGAGCCTCCGATCGGGCGGGGTTCCGAACTTAATTCCACCCGCCCACCCAAACATAAGCGATCTATCTCAAATACGGCGAGAGCCCGATGAAACAGTACATCATTACTGGGCCAGATTCCTCCTGGTTATGAACAGGATAAAGGACTGCCATGAAGAAAGCTCGATTTCAATCTTCTGCAACAACTGCATGGACAAGGGAATCATAAATGCCATCAGTCGTCGCGAAGTTACACGCTTCGCCGACCTAGCGACCATTGTACAAAAATACTGCGCGATGGAGAGCGCCTGGAAAACCGAAACTAGGTTTTGGGACAATCCGGCCCTGAATACAACCCCAGTCCAAAATAAAAGGGTGTGTCATACTCAAGCACCTGGGTTAAAAACCAAAAAGCAAAAAACCCCTAAAGGGTACGGAACCGTACTGGAGGGATGGCTCAACGGACCCTGCAAAATCCACAGTACGGAGGGCGCCACTCCAACACATAGCCTTCGAGCATGTTGGATATTATGGTAGGTGGCCAAAAGTGGCGAAGGCTTTTTAGCCCCGGGCAACCAGCCCAGCAGTACCAGTACGGTATTAATAGTCTTCGAGACTTTCGCATCAAATAACATGCGGAAACGAACAATCCGCAGCCTCGCCGAAGTCTACCAAGTAGCAACAACAAATCCATGGAGTGACACGGCTATCACCTTCAATGCCAGCGACGAACCTAAATTCCGAACAGCTAGAGCACCAGCCGCATTGGTCCTTAGTCCGATAGTGGATGGCTTTCGTCTTACCAAGGTACTCATGGATGTCGGCAGCGGATTAAACCTCATCTACGAAGAAACCCTTCAAAAATGGAAATTGACTGGAGCCGCATTGAGCGGAGTAGCACAACCTTCAGGGGAATAATCCCTAGTCGAGAAGTACGCTGCACAGGAAAAATCACACTAGATGTAGTGTTTGGCTCGCCGGACAATTACAGGTCCGAAGAGGTCACGTTCCAAGTGGCCCCATTCGGCAGCGGATATCACGCCTTGTTAGGGCGAGAGGCATTCACAATCTTCCAAGCTATACCCCATTACGGGTACATGAAGCTCAAAATGCCCGGACCCAATGGAATAATCACTCTCGCCAGTGATCCAGATACAACACTCCGCGCTGAAAATAAGACAGTCGCACTAGCCCTAGAGGCATTATCCGAAGCCCTAGCGGCAGAGGAACTAAATGCGCTGTGTTCCACAGTGGATAGGGACGATGTGATACTCGATAAGAGGTCCAAGTCCACCTCTTTTAAACCAGCAGACGAAATAGTCAAATTTCAGGTCCATCCAACGGACCCCACAAAGACGGCATCCATTGGGGCACAATTAAATCCTGATGTAGAGGCCGCACTACGAGAATTCCTTTGGGAAAATTGGGACATTTTTGCCTGGCACCCTTCAGACATGCCAGGAATCTCACGTAGGCTGGCAGAGCACAGCATAAATATCCTAAAAGGATTCAAGCCAGTTAAACAAGCTCTTCGGCGATTCTAGAACCCAAAAGACAGGCAATGGGAGAGGAGCTAGCCAAACTCTTAGAAGCCGGATTCATCAGAGATATAAAACATCCGGACTGGCTAGCCAACCTAGTAATGGTACCAAAAAAGGACAAATCCTGGCGCCTTTGCGTCGATTTCAAAGACCTTAAGAAGGCCTGTCCAAAGGACCCTTTCCCTCTCCCTCGCATCGACCAGATCATCGATGCTACCGCAAGGCACGATTCATTATGCTTCCTCGACGCATACTCCGGATACCATCAAATCAAGATGGCGGAGAAAGACCAGGCCGCAACGGCATTCATTACTCCATATGGGCCATTCTTCTTCAACACAATGCCCTTCGGACTCAAAAACGCCGGCACAACATATCAGTGCATGATTCAGACATGTCTGGCTACCTAGATAGGCAAAACAATAGAGGCATACGTAGACGATTTGATTGTCAAGACCAAACGTATCGAAACCCTAGTAGACGACTTGAGGGTGACATTCGACAACCTCCGAGCATATGACATTAAGCTCAACCCGGAAAAATGTGTCTTCGGAGTACCAGCCGGAAAGCTCTTGGGCTTCATTGTATCCGGTAGAGGAATTGAAGCAAACCCAGCCAAGATCCGAGCTCTGTCACAATTGGATATTCCAAAAGACCTCAAGCAAATACAAAAACTAACTGGGTGCGTAGCGGCTCTAAGTCGCTTCATATCCCGTTTGGTAGAAAAGGCTCTGCCCCTCTATCGCCTCCTCCGGTGCATAGAACACTTCGAATGGACGGATGCTGCCATGGCCGGACTCGAAGAAATAAAGGCCATACTGGCAACAAATCCAGTCCTGGCCGCGCCCAACCTGGGCGAACCTCTGTTATTATATATCGCAGCAACACATCAAGTTGTCAGCGCGGTACTCATCGTCGAACGAGAAACAGAAGGGCACAGATTCCCTCTTCAAAAACCAGTGTACTACGTATCCACTGTCTTAACTCCATGCAAGTCCCGGTACCCACATTATCAAAAGATAGCGTATGCGGTGTTCATGGCATCCCGGAAGCTGCGACACTACTTTCAAGAGTGTTCCATAACGGTGGCCTCCGAAGTACCTCTCAACGATATTATAAACAATCGCGACGCAACGGGCAGGATTGCAAAATGGGCCATTGAGATCTTACCATTTGACATAACCTACAAACCACGGCGAGCTATAAAGTCGCAAGCTCTGGCTGACTTCGTCGCCGAATGGACCGAAGCCGAACTCCCTAAAGAGTACGGCGCGTACTCCAATTGGATCATGCATTTCGACGGATCCAAAATGTTGGCTGGCTTGGGGGCTGGCATCGTCTTGACGTCCCCAACTGGAGACACAATCCAATAAGTACTTCAAATAATGTACATGGACTCCAACAACGCAGCCGAATACGAGGCCCTTCTACACGGCCTCCATGGCAATCTCCATGGGCATTCAACGCCTAGAGGTGCGCCGGGATTCAAACCTCGCAATATCCCAAGTAAATGGAGACTTTGACGCCAAAGATCCGAAAATGGCAGCTTACCGCAACGCCGTCCTAAAAATGTCAGCTCGGTTCGAAGGACTCAAATTCCACCATGTAGCCCGGAATAATAACCAGGCAGCAGACGTGTTGGCACGCATCAGCGCAAGACGCGACGCCGTCCCTCCAAACATCTTCCTGGAACGGCTCTTTAAGCCATCCGTATTATGGGAAGAGGAGTCCGGAACTAACAATCCGGAGCCAGCTGCATCACCTAACCTAGACCACTCTGACACAATCGGCGGCTCAGCCAATGAAATAACACCTTCAGCCCACAAAATAATGGCAGTAATTGCCCCGTGGACGGAACCATTCCTAGCCTACTTAATCAGGCAGGAACTTCCCGAAGACCAAAATGAGGCCCGCTGCATAGTTCGGCGATCTAAAGCCTACAAGGTCCATGAGGGAGAACTTTATAAAAAAAGCACAACCGGAGTCCTTCAAAGATGTATCTCCGAAGAGGAAGGGCGAAATCTCCTGGCTGAAATTCACGCCGGACTCGGCGGGCACCACGCTGCAGCCCGGGCCCTTGTAGGCAAGGCCTTCCGTACAGGATTTTATTGGCCGACAGCCCGGGCAGATGCTCAGGACTTAGTCCAACGATGCGTCGGTTGCCAGCTCTTTGCTAATCAGAGCCACATGCCACCCACCGCCGTCAAAACTATACCCATCACCTGGCCGTTCGCGGTCTGGGGGCTTGACATGGTTGGACCCCTTAAAGGGGGAACCCACAAGCACAAATACTTATTGGTCATGGTGGACAAATTCACCAAATGGATTGAGGCCAAGCCGGTTAAAACGGCAGAATCCGGACCTGTGATAGACTTCATATCCGGGTAGTACACCGTTTTGGCGTCCCCCACAGCATCATCACTGATAACGGCACGAATTTCACGGCCGACGAGGTTAAACTCTGGTGCAAAAACATGGGCATCAAGCTCGATACGCTTCAGTCTATCACCCCCAAACTAACGGTCAAGTCGAGCGAGCAAATGGTCTAATCATGAGCGGCATCAAACCCAGACTAGTGCGGTCCCTCAAGGAATCTAACACGCACTGGGTAGAGGAGCTCGACTCCGTACTCTAGGGGGCTGCGGACCACGCCAAACCGAACTACCGGATTCACACCATTTTTCATGGTGTACGGCGCAGAGGCAGTTCTGCCCTGCGATATAATTCATGACTCACCTCGCGTGCGCATGTACAAAGAAAGAGAAGCCGAGCTGGATCGGCAGGACAGTTTGGACGCCTTAGAGGAGGAGCGGGACGTGGCAAAAGCTCGTTCCGCATTTTATCAGCAGCAGGCATGAAGATATCAAAGCAGAGAAGTACGGGCCAAAACTTACAATGTTGGCGAACTTGTTCTACGCCTGCCGGACAAGAAAAAGGACAAACTTAAGCCCAAGTGGGAAGGTCCCTTCATCATCGACCAAGTCCTGACCGGTGGAGCATAACGTCTAAGTAACGCATCTGACAACCGACTCGACCCGAACCCATGGAACGCAGCCCGTCTCCGAAGATTCTATGCCTAACGCCGGACTCAGAGTTCGTCTCACTCCTCCGTTCACCTTTTTACATTTTCACTGTCTCTTGTCCCCTCCTTCTTCCCACTTTTTTTCAATACCTTTGATAGGCTGATTTGCGCATTGTTCGCACACACTTGATGTGCTCCTAGCACTCATTATACCTGGGGGCTTCTTTAACAGAAGCTTATTTATACGGGCTTCATGCCCAACACATGTGTCATACTTCCGCATGTACCTTTTATTCACCATTATATGCATCGATATGACTTAAGTTTTGGCCAAGCTGGGTTGCCTGGCTCCTGTGCTTACCCCTACGTTCCCGATTGTTCGGCTAGGAGGTAAAGGGAGCACCTCTGCGATTGTTACTGCCGGGTCAGCCGGATGTGTACCTCAGACTGGGTGAAGCCGAAAGCTAGCGTTCTTAAGAGAATATTCGGTCGGTGACTTGAAAGATGATTTATTACTTACTTATTTATCTGCCCCCAGATGCTTTTTCTGCTATTTTCGCAGTCCGGACATGCACTTTAGGGCATGCCTCCCAGGGAAAGGAACCCTTAACGGAACTATTCTCCCTGGAAGATGTTTCTTACTAACCATGTAATATAACATAGCTAGTTGGGCACTTGTCTGATAAAGCAATTATGACCCCGACGCCTTGTCTCCATGCATGCCCCGGTTCTTTTATAACCGTAAGGGTATTCGGACACACTCCGGACTGTTGGGTCCCGAGGTTGAAGCGAAAAGGTCCGCAAAGACAAACGATCTACAATCCGGCTAGAAGGCATTTTACATGTCATTTTAAATTACATCGTCAAACTGACTGATTGTACTCCTCTTCAATCCCATCTAACAGACCGTCTAATTTATAGTCCTGTTGGGAATATTTTGCGGCCAGCTCTACTTGGCCGTACATCAAGCTCACATGGATCTCCTTCCCATCAGGCCCCACAGGTCCGACCTCGGCCATGTGGTTTGGGTCAGCCTTCGGGTACCGCGTCTTCACCATGGCCCAGGCCTCCCTGGCGCCTTGACGGCAGGCCGATATCTTCCACAGACGGAGGCATCGCCGTACTCCCTGAAGCTTCTCAGCAAGCCCTCCAAGGCCCTCAGGTAGGGAGACAAAAGGCCATAAGGCCTGAACGACGCCACTCATCGCCTGCCGAACACGTTCGAGCAGTTGCACCAGCTCGGGAAGATGGTCACCCGTTGAACCGGGCATTTCCTCCGCAGGGCGACCTGTGAGCACACCTAAAGACACATTTCTGTCAATTGACTTCCTCGCCGAATTCTTCTTTTCAAAGGAATTTGCTCAAGCACTTACTATAAATGCCACGACGAAGCCGCTGATTCTCCTTCACGGAGCCAGACAGCTGGGCCCGAACATCTTTCAGCTCTTCTCCTAGCTGGGTGTGGGCATCTTGGAGCTTGTTCCTCTCCTGCTGCACCTTCATAAGCACCCTCTCGCCGGCCTTCAGCTGACGCAGTAGCTGTTGCTTGTCCGGATCTAGTCCGGTGCCCTCTGCAATATTATTGTCAGATTTACGCACACGCCACACTTTGTTAACTACTTATCTTTTTGAAGTACGTATTACCAGTGGGGGTCTCTGTGGCTCCCCCTGTGGTGGCCAGTGCGGCCTCAAGTTGGGCCTTTCACTCTTGGAGCTCCCGGGACAGGTGGGTATTCTTCTCCGTAAGATCCTGCATAATAAATGATCCTTAAATCAGTTATTTTAACTATTTTAAGTCTCGGGGGCTACTAGCATATATAACTATTAAAATTACTTACCCGTATGTCCTTCACATACTGCTCCGTGGCTCTGGTTAAACCATCTTGAGCAGCACGGAGGTGCGCATTTCCCGCATCAAAGGCATTCAACGCCTCCGGGGAGAAACACGCGTCACGAAGAACTGTCCGGCGATGCCTATGATTCATGGCGCTCTCCACCTCAGACCGGGTGGCGGACAGCCTGTCGGCATCCTCCGTCGGAGGAGCATCCGGCTCATGCCTTGTGTTCGCCTCCACTTCCGGACCACGCGATGGAGCATGGCTGGCGGAGGCTTGATTGACAACCTCTCCGGACACTGTCCGGCGAGCGCTCTTTCTCCTGGAAAAAGTTATGAGCATTAATATACCTCCTAGGGATCCTTCCCTTAAAAACAGCGGTGCGCCGTACCGTTGCGGCGATGTTTCGATTTGCGTCGCGCTCCTCTTCCGCCTGCTGGGCCGAACTGACCCTTGCTGGTCAGCCGCCGCAGGTTCGGCTTCCCGCATTAAAGGCACCTCCTGCGATGCACCATCAGTATAGGATGGTCAGAATTGAGCATGGATTAGATGATGGTGTCAAGACCTCGGTCGTAGTCACCTGGGAGGCCGGAAACAAACCGGGGTAGTCAGCTGTAATGGCGACTAGGGCATTGTCCATGCTAAGTTGGTGGAACACCCCGTCAATCAGCTCCACCTTTATGTCTGGATCCTCTTCGGAGGCCGGATCAAGGGATCGTTCCAGATCCTCGGGCTATGGAGTTAGGCTTTGTATGCCCTCCATGTACCGGCGCAGCTCCTGCATCGAAATCACAAAGTAAGATACTTGACTTTGGAAGTATGGATCGGGTAGATAAACGTCCGCTTACCCAGCTCCGAGGGTTATTCATGGAGAATCCATTCAATGGATTCATGCGGAGGAAGTCCTCCTCCTCCCCCTTGTACAAGCTGGACAGGATCTTTGCCAGATCGGCTGCCGAGCCCGGCCCTCTGCGGCCATGACGGGTGGCGTCGTCTTCCCCGTTGAAATCCCACATAGGGTGGCCCCTATATTGGAGTGGCTGCACCCCTCGCATAATGCACGTGGCCATGATTCCAATCATGGTCAATCCGGAGTGGGCCAGTAACCTAATCCGGCCCATCAGATAATGGACGCTCCCATCATCCTCTCGTTGAGGGCTCCGCGGGCGCCAACTCAGGTGTTTCTTCAAGGGAGCATTGCTGAACTCCGGGAGGCCGATCCGAACTGGATCCGGCAGAGGGGCGTCCTCCATGTAGAACCATTCCGAAGGCCAGTCTTCGGACGCCTTCTTCGGGGTGCCGGATAGATATCCGGTCCCGGCGATGCGCCATATTTCGGCTCCACCCACTTGATATACCGACCCCTCATGAGAACGGGGTACGAGGCAAAACAATCTCTTCCACAGCGCAAAATGGGGCTCGATGCCCAAGAATAGCTCGCAAAGAGCTACAAAGCCCGAATGTGCAAAATGGAGGCAGGTGTGAGGTGGTGAAGCTGGAGTCCGTAGAACTCCAGGAGCCCCCGGAGAAACGGATGTATGGGAAATCCGAGTCCCCTTATTAGATAAGGGACGAAGCATACCCGCTCTCCTTTGGAAGGGTTGGGGACGCTCTTCGCCTGCTTTCCACCCCTGAAGGTGGCCAGTCCGGCTCGAACCGGAACCATGAAAGCTCGGGGAAGATATCCCTCGCTTTGGAGCACCACTAGCTCGCTGTGTGGAACTGAGCATCTCCCCCAATCTCCTGGCTTAGGGCTGGGAGCGCGAGAGGAGGAGTCGCGTCGACTATCCATGATAGAATGGATTTTTGTCAGAGGCGCTTCGATGAGAACTTGCGGATGGAGAATGGTGTGAGTGGGATCTAGATCCTCGCCTCTCTTATAGGCGGCTCGTTCGCACGCCTAGGGGGTAAAATGTAAAAATACCCTAGCTTTTCGCATTCATACGACACGTGGAAGAAGGCCATTATTGGGCGTAGAAGCCAAGGAGCGCAACATTTATAAGGAAGCCGGATACTATTCGATAGGAACATGAAGTTTGAAGGAGAACCCGCCTTGCAACGCCGAAGACAATATAAGCGCCGGACTCGTTGCTGCTGAAGCCTGGTTCGGGGGCTACTGAGGGAGTCCCGGACTAGGGGGTGTCCGGATAGCCGAACAATCATGGTTAGCCGGACTCCAAGATTATGAAGATACAAGATTGAAGACTTCGTCCCGTGTCCAGATGGGACTTTCCTTGGCGTGGAAGGCAAGCTTGGCGATACGGATATGTAGATATCCTGCCATTGTAACCGACTTTGTGTAACCCTAGCCCTCTCCGGTGTCTATATAACCGGATGGCTTTAGTCCATAGGACGAACAACAATCATACCATAGGCTAGCTTCTAGGGTTTAGCCTCCTTGATCTCGTGGTAGATCCACTCCTGTAACACACATCATCAATATTAATCAAGCAGGACGTAGGGTTTTACCTCCATCAAGAGGGCCCGAACCTGGGTAAAACATCATGTCCCTTGTCTCCTGTTACCATCCGCCTAGACGCATAGTTCGGGACCCCCTACCCGAGATCCGCCGGTTTTGACACCGACAATGATGACGCATTACCGAGTGGGCCCAGAGATACCTCTCCATCATACATAGTGACAAATCCCAGTCTCGATCCGTGTCTACCCAACAGATACTTTCGGAGATACCCGTAGTATACCTTTATAGTTACCCAGTTACGTTGTGACGTTTGGTACACCCAGAGCACTCCTACGGTATCCGGGAGTTACACGATCTCATGGTCTAAGGAAAAGATACTTGACATTGGAAAAGCTCTAGCAAATGAACTACACGATCTTGTGCTATGCTTAGGATTGGGTCTTGTCCATCACATCGTTCTCCTAATGATATGATCTCGTTATCAATGACATCCAATGTCCATAGTCAGGAAACCTTGACTATCTGTTGATTAACGAGCTAGTCAACTAGAGGCTCACTAGGGACATGTTGTGGTCTATGTATTCACACGTGTATTACGATTTCCGGATAAAACAATTATAGTATGAATAAAATACAATTATCATGAACAAGGAAATATACAATAATCCTTTTATTATTGCCTCTAGGGCATATTTCCAACAGTCTCCCACTTGCACTAGAGTCAATAATCTAGTTACATTGTGATGAATCGAACACCCAAAGAGTTCTGGTGTTGATCATGTTTTGCTCGCGGAAGAGGTTTAGTCAATGGATCTGCGACATTCAGATCCATATGTACTTTGCAAATATCTATGTCTCCATCTTGAACATTTTCACGGATGGAGTTGAAACGACGCTTGATGTGACTGGTCTTCTTGTGAAACCTGGGCTCCTTGGCAAGGGCAATAGCTCCAGTGTTGTCACAGAAGAGAGTGATCGGCCCCGACGCATTGGGTATGACTCCTAGGTCAGTGATGAACTCCTTCATCCATATTGCTTCATGCGCTGCCTCCGAGGCTGCCATGTACTCCGATTCACATGTAGATCCTGCCATGATGCTCTGCTTGCAACTGCACCAGCTTACTGCTCCACGATTCAACATATACACGTATCCGGTTTGTGACTTAGAGTCATCCAGATCTGTGTCGAAGCTAGCATCAATGTAACCCTTTACGACGAGCTCTTCGTCACCTCCATAAACGAGAAACATGTCCTTTGTCCCTTTCAGGTACTTCAGGATATTCTTGACCGCTGTCCAGTGTTCCTTGCCGGGATTACTTTGGTACCTTCCTACCAAACTTACGGCAAGGTTTACATCAGGTCTGGCACACAGCATGGCATACATAATAGATCCTATGGCTGAGGCATAGGGGATGACACTCATCTCTTCTTTATCTTCTGTCGTGGTCGGGCATTGAGCCGAGCTCAATCTCACACCTTGCAATACAGGCAAGAACCCTTTCTTGGACTGATCCATATTGAACTTCTTCAATATCTTACCAAGGTATGTGCTTTATGAAAGACCTATGAGGCGTCTCGATCTATCCCTATAGATCTTGATGCCTAATATGTAAGCAGCTTCTCCAAGGTCCTTCATTGAAAAACACTTATTCAAGTAGGCCTTAATGTTGTCCAAAAGTTCTATATCATTTCCCATCAGAAGTATGTTGAAAGCACAAGTGCTCCCTAGGTGGTTTTGGTAATTAATATCAAGATATCTCTTATTGGACTAACACTTTTATCTAGTATGTTTCAGATAAGTTCAACAATGGAGTGGCATGGACTAAAGGATGTGGGAACTCCTTCAAGATGCTAAGGACAAAGGATTGGCTCAAGCTTCAAGCTCAAGACTCTTCATTTTACATTTTAGTGATCCAAGATCACATTGAGTCTATAGGAAAAGCCCATACTATCAAGGAGGGATGAGGTGTTGCTTAATGAGCATGTTGCTTCAAGTGCTTAGTGATATGCTCCAAATACCCTCAACTACTTTCCCACTTCCACACATATGTCCTAAACCCAGAGTCAAACTCGGCCCCACTGATTCTTCCTATCCGGCGCCACCGAGTTTGGATGTCTTAGCCACTGCCACAAACCCTAGGCAAATCGGTCTCACCGAGATGGGATTGTAATCTCTCTGTGTATGTCCATTATCAAAATCGGTCTCACTGAGTTTGAGCAATCGGTACTACCGAGATTACAATGCAAACTTTCTAGTTGACTCATTATCAAAATTGGTCCCACCGAGTTTGAGTAATCGGTCCAACCAAGTTTGCCTGACCAACTCTCTGGTCAGCTAATTACCAAAATCGGTCTCACCGAGTTTGTGTAATCAGTCTCACCGAGATTACATTATGCCCTAACCCTAACCATATCGGTCCTACCGAGTTGCATTTCGGTCCCATCGAAAATCCTAACGGTCACTAGATTTGCTGAATCGGTCTGACCGAGTTTCTCAATTCGGTCCCACCGAGTTTGGTAAATTGTGTGTAACGGTTAGATTTTGTGTGGAGGCTATATATACCCCTCCACCTCCTCTTCATTCGTGGAGAGAGCCATCAGACTGAACCTACACTTCCAGCATCCTATTTCTGAGAGAGAACTACCTACTCATGTGTTGAGGCCAAGATATTCCATTCCTACCATATGAGTCTTGATCTCTAGCCTTCCCCAAGTTGCTTTCCACTCAAATCTTCTTTCCACCAGATCCAAATCCTATGAGAGAGAGTTGAGTGTTGGGGAGAATATCATTTGAAGCACAAGAGCAAGGAGTTCATCATCAACGCACCATTTGTTACTTCTTGAAGAGTGGTGTCTCCTAGATTGGCTAGGTGTCACTTGGGAGCCTCCGACAAGATTGTGGAGTTGAACCAAGGAGTTTGTAAGGGCAAGGAGATCGCCTACTTCGTGAAGATCTACCGCTAGTGAGGCAAGTCCTTCGTGGGCGACGGCCATGGTGGGATAGACAAGGTTGCTTCTTCGTGGACCCTTCATGGGTGGAGCCCTCCGTGGACTCGCGCAACCGTTACCCTTTGTGGGTTGAAGTCTCCATCAACGTGGATGTACGATAGAACCACCTATCGGAACCACGCCAAAAACATTCGTGTCTCCAATTGCGTTTGAATCCTCCAAACCCTTCCCTTTACATTCTTGCAAGTTGCGTGCTTTACTTTTCGCTGCTCATATACTCTTTGCATGCTTGCTTGATATGTGTTGTGAATGTTAAACTTGTGCCTAAACTCCACTTAAGATTTAAAAATCTTAAAAACTGCAACTTTGGCTCTTAGTGTCTAATTAGCCCCCCTCTAGACACATCTTCTCAAGGTCCTACAAGTGGTATCAGAGCATTGGTCTCCATTGCCTTGGTTTAATCACCATTGGAGGAAGATGGATGAGTCTACTTTGGGGAGTCTTAGACATAGAGTGCCTATTCTTGATGGAGAGTATTTTCATGAGTGGAAAAATGAGATGCTTGTAATTTTCAATCAGTATCATTTGAACAAGTACATTGCTAGCCCTTGTGCACCTTATGTTGACCCTATGCATCCAACCCGTGATGAGTCAATTGGCATGGTTAGGAATCTTAGAACTGCCGAACTTATCATTAGAGGATTGCCTAGAAACTTGATTGGATGTTTGCCTACTTTGAAGTGTGCCTATACTATATGGAAATTTCTTGAGGAATGATTTCCAGATTATTCACTGAAAAATCTAGATGAAATTCTCCATAAGTCTATTGCTTTGAGTAAAATGAATACTAGTGATCCTATGTTTGGTGATCGTCTATTTGAGCTTACAAGCCTCATGCGTGCCAAAGGAAATGTTGGTATTATTAGTGACATTATTTCCGAAGCTATAAAAATTCATAGACAAGATCATTGTCAAACTCACTCTAACGAATCACCCTCTCTAGGATTTGATCCACCACACGACGATGTTGAACATGGATACTATGATGAGGATGATGATAGTGACTTCGATCTTGATGATGCAATGAGACACGGTCTTATGGCAAATCTTTGGGGATATATGTCAGGAGGAAAGGAATGGGTTCTTGATAGTGGATGTACCGATCACATGACCAGAGATAAAGACATGTTTTGTGAGCTTGCTGATAATGATAGTCCTCGAAAGTATGTCACTTTCGGTGACAACTCAAAGGGTAAGCTGGTTGGCCTTGGTAAAGTGGCCATATCACATGATAGCTCCATACAAAATGTCATGCTCGTTGAATCTCTTGGGTACAGCTTACTTTCAGTATCTAGACTTGTTGATTTCGGTTTCAATGTCCTATTTACTAAGGTAGATTGCCAAGTGTTTCGTCGAGACAATCATAAAATGGTCTTTACCGGTGTGCGTAGAGGTGATCTATACATCGTTGATTTCACTAAAAAGGCTCAACCTAAAACTTGCTTCATTGCTAAATCCTCAAAAGGTTGGTTATGGCATAGACGATTAGGTCATGTTGGTATGCGAAACCTTGACAAGCTTATTAAGGGAAATCATATCCTTGGAGTTAATGATGTCATATTTGATAAGGATAGACTTTGCAGTGCTTGTCAAGCAGGTAAACAGGTTGGAGGAAGGCATCCCGTGAAGAACATCATGACCACAAAGAGGCCACTTGAGCTACTTCATATGGATCTCTTTGGTCCCAACTCTTACAAGAGTCTCGGTGGAAATTCTTTTGGTCTAGTTATAGTTGATGATTTTTCCAGATTTACGTGGGTGTTCTTTCTCGATGATAAATCGCAGGTCCAAAAGATCTTCAAAAACTTCGCTAGGAAGGCCCAAAATCAATTTGAAGTGAAGATCAAGAAGGTTCGCAGCGACAATGGAACGGAGTTCAAGAACGCAAATGTGGACACCTTTCTTGACGAAGAAGGGATTTCACACGAGTTCTCGGCTACATACACACCTCAACAAAATGGAGTTGTTGAGAGGAAGAACCGGACGCTCATCGAAATGGTGAGAACAATGCTTGGTGAGTACAAGACGCCGAAGCACTTTTGGGCAGAAGCGGTTGAGACAGCTTGTCATGCAACAAATCGCTTGTATCTTCACAAGCTACTCGGCAAGACGGCATACGAGCTCCTCACCGGTAACAAACCCCAAGTTGGATACTTTCGAGTATTCGGCTCAAAGTGCTACATTCTTGATAAGCACCATCATTCTAAATTTGCTCCTAAGTCTCATGAAGGTTTCCTACTAGGTTATGGCTCAAACTCTCACACTTACCGTGTCTACAACAATTTCACCCGAAAGGTTGAAGAGACGGTAGATGTGAAGTTTGATGAATCTAACGGCTCGCAAGTAGAGCAATTGCCAATTGATGTAGGAGACGAAGATCCTTCGGAAGCAATCCAAGACTTGTCTATTGGCAAGGTCCGTCCAACGGAGGTGAAGGAGAGTACCTCGTCCGTCCAAGTGGAAGCTTCTACTTCATGACAAGGTGAACCAAGAGTTGATACGGAAGCATCCACAAGTGGGACACACCAAGATGAAGAAAACAAGGAAGTGCATCAAGATGAACGTCAACAACCTCCTTCTCCACCACAACAAGAGAACGACAACGCCAACAATGAAGAAGGCCAAGAAGAAGAAGAACATGAAGAAGATGTTCAACAAAGACCCAAGCAAAAGCTTTCACGAGTTCGAGCAAGAATTGCTAAAGATCATCCCGTCGAGCAAATCTACAATGACATTCAAACCGGGAGAATCACTCGCTCTAAAACTCGTTTAGCTAACTTTTGTGAAAACTATTCTTTCATATCTAGCGTTGAACCTATGAACCTATGAAGGTTGAAGAAGCATTGGGAGATCTGGATTGGATAAATGCTACGCATGAAGAGCTACACAACTTTGAGAGGAACCAAGTTTGGACATTGGTTGAGAAGCCCGACAACAACCACAACATCATCGGTACCAAATGGGTGTTTCGCAACAAGCAAGATGAAGATGGACAAGTAGTTCGCAACAAAGCACGTCTCGTCGCCCAAGGCTACACGCAAGTCAAAGTTATGGACTATGCTGAGACTTACGCCCCCGTTGCTAGACTTGAGTCCATTCGCATCTTACTTGCCTATGCTAATCACCATGATATCACCTTGTACCAAATGGACATTAAAAGTGCTTTTCTAAATGGTGAAATAGAGGAGGAAGTTTATGTTAAGCAACCTCCCGGCTTTGTCAATCCTAAGAAACCCAATCATGTTTACAAACTTCACAAAGCTCTTTATGGTCTTAAACAAGCTCCTAGAGCATGGTATAAATGCTTGACCAAGTTCCTCATTGAAAAAGGCTTTGAAATTGGGAAAATTGATTCAACACTTTTTAGTAAAAGGGTTAATGGTGAACTATTTGTGTGCCAAATCTATGTTGATGATATTATATTTGGTTCAACTAACCCTCATTTTAGTGAAAAGTTTGGGAAGCTAATGTCAGAGAAGTTTGAGATGTCTATGATGAGTGAACTCAAATTCTTTCTTGGGTTGCAAATCAAGCAAACTAAGGAAGGTACTTTTGTCTCTCAAACAAAGTACACCAAGGACTTATTCAAGAAGTTCAATATGCAAGAATGCAAAGGTTAAGAGGAGAATTGAACATCATTGATGCCTCAAACTTGGAGTAGAAACTCCATTGGATACATGCAAGACATGAGCTTATGAGTAATCCTTGATATTTCTCTTATGATGGAAATCTTATGTCTTGGATATATTTGTATCTTGCATGTTATCTAATCCATGTAGGTACTTGGTTGAATCAAATTCCATGAGGTTGTAATCTACTCATATCTTGAGCAATCCCTACATCACCAAGTCTCTACATCATGGTGGTTGAAGACAAGGAAGCACGGAACCATTCAAACATATCCTTTGACAAATTCTATGTTGAGCTTCATGATTGTCATTTTTGGATACACTAGTGCTCTTCCTTGCAAGAACTAACCCATGTAGGTAGATGGACTCAAATTCCAAGTGGTGCTCCAAATTCTTGATGAGCTACATCAACCTTGAGCAACCCACACAAGTTCAACTACATGGACAACACCACCAACCAAGGTATGTTATTCCATCTTAGAGAAGCTTTACTCCAAGTCATGAGTTAAAGCAACTCGACAAGATGTGAATACATCAAGATGCTTAAACCAAAAATGGCAACCCCATTCTGAGCTTAAACGATGAGTATGACCCATGATCAAGTGATCTCACTTGACTCCTAAGTCAATATACTCTAACATAGGTGACTTTGTCGCCGACCATCTCTAGATGAAGTTCTCTTATGTTCCTTTCTATGTTTTTGCATTCGTCTCATGCATATTTGTTTCCCCTTTCAAAAAACACTTCATCTAGATTTCTTTCTGTTTTCTCTGCATTTCCTGCATCAAATTCCTTGCACATCTTTCAGTAAATTCCTTGCAAATCTTTGTGAGATCTTATTAGTCTAGTGAGCTGAGGTGACAAGTGTTTTCTCTATGATGAACTTGATTTCACCGATTTGTTGTTTTCGGTCCAACCGAATCCTTTCGGTGCAACCGAAGCCTACAACTCGGTGCCACCGATTTCACAATAGGAAAAATTGTTTGCCACTTATTCTGTGTTTCTTCTGATCCAGCTCCACTCAATGAATCTTGTCCTCTACAAGCATCACATTTTTATCATTGCTTTATGTTGTGACTCAAGGATCAAACCCATTCACGACAAATTCCAAAGGGAGAGAGAGAGATTACATCTTTATCAAGCCCTTCTTGGAAATTGATGTCAAAGGGGGAGAGAGAGATCACATCAAAGCTTATCATTTAAAGAGAGAGTATCACCTTCTCAGGGGGAGAGAGATCTCCACGGGAGAGAATACTAGTAGAGAGTATTTCTCAAGGATCCCAGATGCTTGGTGTTCAAGAGGAGAGATGCCACATGTATTCTTGAGGGGAAAGACATGTTCATATGTGCTTATTTGCATTAGTTTGCATTAACTCTGTTCATTTATATCTTTTAGCTCTGATTTTCTGTTCCCTATCTTCTCCCAGTATCCTATGCTAGATTCAGGGGGAGCAAGACATCTAAGGGAAAGAAATCATTCAAATTCATTGCATATCTTTACTCTTGGGGACATGTCTAATCCAATGTAGTACTTACTACTCACTCTCTACATGTCATCCCAGTCTTGGTATTCTTGTGGTTTCTTCTGTTTGCTCTGGCTAGTAGATGTATTTGTGTTATCTAACCTTGTTTAGGCAGGTTCATTCCATCCTAAGCCAACTCAAGACTACAAGGTAAGTATATGCATCACAATCATGTGTATGACGAATTCTTGCTGATGTACATACTGTTTGCAAGAACGACTCTTGGGCATGAAGGTATTTCCTTTAATACTTTTTGCTCTGATGCATATGCCAAGATACATGTAACACATTGCTTGCTCTATAATGGTTATGGTATCACATTCTTCTATAGTTCATGTTCACATGATTGCATACATGTAGGGTGAGCCTATGCTTGTTACATGTCTTTCCAAAGCTTTACTTGCTATTCTTTATATCTTTATCTAAAGCTTTGATGTATGTTGTCATCAATTACCAAAAAGGGGGAGATTGAAAGCACAAGTGCTCCCTAGGTGGTTTTGGTAAATAATGTCAACATATCTCTTGTTGGACTAACATTTTTATCTAGTATGTTTCAGATAAATTCAACAATGGAGTGGCATGGACTAAAGGATGTGGGAACTCCTTCAAGATGCTAAGGACAAAGGATTGGCTCAAGCTTCAAGCTCAAGACTCTTCATTTTACATTTTGGTGATCCAAGATCACATTGAGTCTATAGGAAAAGCCAATACTATCAAGGAGGGATGAGGTGTTGCTTAATGAGCCTCTTGCTTCAAGTGCTTAGT
This sequence comes from Triticum aestivum, assembly GCF_018294505.1. Lineage (NCBI taxonomy): Eukaryota > Viridiplantae > Streptophyta > Magnoliopsida > Poales > Poaceae > Triticum > Triticum aestivum. The sequence goes on from NC_057804.1 coordinate 652,068,697, forward strand.
GATATGCTCCAAATACCCTCAACTACTTTCCCACTTCCACACATATGTCCTAAACCCAGAGTCAAACTTGGCCCCACTGATTCTTCCAATCCGACGCCACCGAGTTTGGATGTCTTAGCCACTTCCACAAACCCTAGGCAAATCGGTCTCACCGATAGGGATCTCGGTCTCACCGATAGGGATCTCGGTCTCACCGAGATGGGATTGTAATCTCTCCGTGTATGTCCATTATCAAAATCGGTCTCACTGAGTTTGAGCACTCGGTACTACCGAGATTACAATGCAAACTTTCTGGTTGACTCATTATCAAAATCGGTCCCACCGAGTTTGAGTAATCGGTCCAACCGAGTTTGCCTGACCAACTCTCTGGTTAGCTAATTACCAAAATCGGTCTCACCGAGTTTGTGTAATCGGTCTCACCAAGATTACGTTATGCCCTAACCCTAACCACATCGGTCCTATCGAGTTGCATTTCGGTCCCACCGAAAATCCTAACGGTCACTAGATTTGCTGAATCGGTCCGACTGAGTTTCTCAATTCGGTCCCACCGAGTTTGGTAAATTGTGTGTAACGGTTAGATTTTGTGTGGAGGCTATATATACCCCTCCACCTCCTCTTCATTCGTGGAGAGAGCCATCAGACTGAACCTACACTTCCAGCATCCTATTTCTGAGAGAGAACTACCTACTCATGTGTTGAGGCCAAGATATTCCATTCCTACCATATGAGTCTTGATCTCTAGCCTTCCCCAAGTTGCTTTCCACTCAAATCTTCTTTCCACCAGATCCAAATCCTATGAGAGAGAGTTGAGTGTTGGGGAGAATATCATTTGAAGCACAAGAGCAAGGAGTTCATCATCAACGCACCATTTGTTACTTCTTGAAGAGTGGTGTCTCCTAGATTGGCTAGGTGTCACTTGGGAGCCTCCGACAAGATTGTGGAGTTGAACCAAGGAGTTTGTAAGGGCAAGGAGATCGCCTACTTCGTGAAGATCTACCGCTAGTGAGGCAAGTCCTTCGTGGGCGACGGCCATGGTGGGATAGACAAGGTTGCTTCTTTGTGGACCCTTCGTGGGTGGAGCCCTCCGTGGACTTGCGCAACCGTTACCCTTCGTGGGTTGAAGTCTCCATCAACGTGGATGTACGATAGCACCACCTATCGGAACCACGCCAAAAACATCCGTCTCTCCAATTGCGTTTGAATCCTCCAAACCCTTCCCTTTACATTCTTGCAAGTTGCATGCTTTACTTTCCGCTACTCATATACTCTTTCCATGCTTGCTTGATATGTGTTGTGAATGTTAAACTTGTGCCTAAACTCCACTTAAGATTTAAAAAGCTTAAAAACTGCAACTTTGGCTCTTAGTGTCTAATCACCCCCCCCCCCCTCTAGACACATCTTCTCAAGGTCCTACATATGTCATCTACATATAATATGAGAAATGCTACAGAGCTCCCACTCACTTTCTTGTAAACGCAGGCTTCTCCATAAGTCTGCATAAACCTAAACGCTTTGATCATCTCATCAAAGCGAATGTTCCAACTCCGAGATGCTTGCACCAGCCCATAAATGGATCGCTGGAGCTTGCACACCTTGTTAGCATTCTTAGGATCGACTAAACCCTCCGGCTGCATCATATACAGTTCTTCATTAAGATGTCCGTTAAGGAATGCCGTTTTGACGTCCATCTACCATATCTCATAATTATAGTATGTGGCAATTGCTAACATGATTCAGACGGACTTTAGCTTCGCTACGGGAGAGAATGTCACATCGTAGTCAACCCCTTGAACTTGTCGATAACCCTTAGCGACAAGTCGAGCTTTATAGTGGGTAACATTACCATCCGCGTCCGTCTTCTTCTTAAAGATCCATTTGTTTTCTATCGCTTGCCGATCATCGGGCAAGTCTGTCAAAGTCCATACTTCGTTTTCATACATGGATCCTATCTCGGATTGCATGGCTTCAAGCCATTTGTTGGAATCTGGGTCCGCCATCACTTCTTCATAGTTCGAAGGTTCACCGTTGTCTAACATGATTTCCAGGACAAGGTTGCCATACCACTCTAGCGTGGAACGTGTCCTTGTGGACCTACAAAGTTTAGTAGCAACTTGATCTGAAGTACCTTGATCATCATCATTAATTTCCTCTCCAATCGGTGTAGGCACCACAGGAACATTTTCCTGAGCTGCACTACTTTCCGGTTCAAGAGGTAGTACTTCATCGAGTTCTACTTTCCTCCCACTTAGTCCTTTCGAGAGAAACTCTTTTTCCAGAAAGGATCCGTTCTTGGCAACAAAGATCTTGCCTTCAGATCTAAGGTAGAAGGTATACCCAATGGTTTCCTTAGGGTATCCTATGAAGACGCATTTTTCCGACTTGGGTTCGAGCTTTTCAGGTTGAAGTTTCTTGACATAAGCATCGCATCCCCAAACTTTTAGAAACGACAGCTTAGGCTTCTTCCCAAACCATAATTCATACGGTGTCGTCTCAACGGATTTAGACGGAGCCCTATTTAAAGTGAATGTAGCTGTCTCTAGAGCGTATCCCTAAAATGATAGCGGTAAATCGGTAACAGACATCATAGATCGCACCATATCCAATAGAGTGCGATTATGATGTTCGAACACACCGTTATGCTGAGGTGTTCCAGGCGGCGTGAGTTGTGAAACAATTCCACATTTCCTTAAGTGTGTACCAAATTCGTGACATAAATATTCTCCTCCACGATCTGATCGTAAGAACTTTATCTTTCGGTCACGTTGATTCTCTACCTCATTCTGAAATTCCTTGAACTTTTCAAAGGTCTCAGACTTGTGTTTCATCAAGTAGACATATCCATATCTACTCAAGTCATCAGTGAGAGTGAGAACATAACGATATCCTCCGCGAGCCTCAACGCTCATTGGACCGCACACATCGGTATGTATGATTTCCAATAAGTTGGTTGCTTGCTCCATTGTTCCGGAGAACGGAGTCTTGGTCATTTTGCCCATGAGGCATGGTTCGCATGTGTCAAATGATTCATAATCGAGAGACTCTAAAAGTCCATCAGCATGGGGCTTCTTCATGCGCTTGACACCAATGTGACCAAGGCGGCAGTGCCACAAGTATGTGGGACTATCGTTATCAACTTTACATATTTTGGTATTCACACTATGAATATGTGTAACATTACGTTCAAGATTCATTAAGAATAAACCATTGACCATCGGGGCATGACCATAAAACATATCTCTCATATAAATAGAACAACCATTATTCTCGGATTTAAATGAGTAGCCATCTCGTATTAAACGAGATCCAGATACAATGTTCATGCTCAAACTTGGCACTAAATAACAATTATTAAGGTTTAAAACTAATCCCGTAGGTAAATGTAGAGGTTGCGTGTCGACGGCGATCACATCGACCTTGGAACCATTCCCGACGCGCATCGTCACCTCGTCCTTCGCCAGTCTCCGCTTATTCCACAGCTCCTGCTTTGAGTTACAAATATGAGCAACGGCACCGGTATCAAATACCCAGGAGCTACTACAAGCACTGGTAAGGTACATATCAATTACATGTATATCACATATACCTTTAGTGTTGCCGGCCTTCTTGTCCGCTAAGTATTTTGGGCAGTTCCGCTTCCAGTGACCCTTCCCTTTGCAATAAAAGCACTCAGTTTCAGGCTTGGGTCCATTCTTTGACTTCTTCCCGGCAACTGGCTTACCGAGCGCGGCAACATCCTTGTCGTCCTTCTTGAAGTTCTTCTTACCCTTGCCTTTCTTGAACTTGGTGGTTTTATTGACCATCAACACTTGATGTTCCTTTTTGATTTCTACGTCTGCTGACTTCAGCATTGAAAATACTTTAGGAATAGTTTTCACCATCCCCTGCATAATGTAGTTCATCACAAAGCTCTTGTAGCTCGGTGGGAGCGACTGAAGGATTCTGTCAATGACCGCCTCGTCTGGGAGGTTAATGTCCAGCTGGGACCGGCGGTTGTGCAACCCAGACATTTTGAATATGTGCTCACTGACAGAACTATTTTCCTCCATCTTAAAACTATAGAACTTGTCGGAGACTTCATATCTCTCGACCCGGGCGTGAGCTTGGAAAACCATTTTCAGCTCCTCGAACATCTCATATGCTTCGTGTTGCTCAAAACGCTTTTGGAGCCCCGGTTCTAAGCTGTACAGCATGCCGCACTGAACGAGGGAGTAATCATCAGCACGTGTCTGCCAAACGTTTAAATCGTCTTGCAGTGCTGGGAGAGCAGGTGGGTCACCTAACGGTGCTTCAAGGACATATGCTTTCTTGGCAGCTATGAGGATGATCCTCAGGTTCCGGACCCAGTCCCTATAGTTGCTTCCATCATCTTTCAGCTTGGTTTTCTCTAGGAACGCGTTGAAGTTCATGTTGACATGAGCGTTGGCCATTTGATCTACAAGACATTTTTGCAAAGATTTTAGACTAAGTTCATGATAATTAAGTTCATCTAATCAAATTATTTAATGAACTCCCACTCAGATTAGACATCCCTCTAGTCATCTAAGTGTTACATGATCCGAGTCGACTAAGCTGTGTCCGATCATCACGTGAGACAGACTAGTCATCATCGGTGAACATCTCCATGTTGATCGTATCTTTCATACGACTCATGTTCGACATTTCGGTCTCTTGTGAACCGAGGCCATGTCTGTACATGCTAGGCTCGTCAAGTTAACCTAAGTGTTTTGCATGTGTAAATCTGTCTTACACCCGTTGTATGTGAACGTTAGAATCTATCACATCCGATCATCACATGGTGCTTTGAAACAACAAACTGTCGCAACGGCGCACAGTTAGGGGGAACACTTTCTTGAAATTATTATGAGAGATCATCTTATTTACTACCATCGTTCTAAGTAAACAAGATGCAAAAACATGATAAACATCACATGCAATCAAATAGTAATGACATGATATGGCCAATATCATATAGCTCCTTTGATCTCCATCTTCGGGGCTCCATGATCATCTTCGTCACCGGCATGACACCATGATCTCCATCATCGTGTCTCCATGAAGTTGCTCGCCAACTATTACTTCTACTACTATAGCTAACGGTTTAGCAATAAAGTAAAGTAATTACATGGCGTTAAATCATTGACACGCAGGTCATACAATAATTAAGACAACTCCTATGGCTCCTGCCGGTTGTCATACTCATCGACATGCAAGTCGTGATTCCTAATACAAGAACATGATCTCATACATCACAATATATCATTCATCATTCATCACAACTTTTGGCCATATCACATCACAAAGCAATTGCTGCAAAAACAAGTTAGACGTCCTCTAATTGTTGTTGCATCTTTTACGTGGCTGCAATAGGGTTCTAGCAAGAACGTTATCTTACCTACGAAAAAGCCACAACGTGATTTGTCAACTTCTATTTACCCTTCATAAGGACCCTTTTCATCGAATCCGCTCCAACTAAACTGGGAGAGACAGACACCCGCTAGCCACCTTATGCAACTAGTGCATGTCAGTCGGTGGAACATGTCTCACGTAAGCGTACGTGTAAGGTCGGTCCGGGCCGCTTCATCCCACAATACCGCTGAAGCAAAATAAGACTAGTAGTGGCAAGAAAGTTGACAACATCTACGCCCACAACAGATTTGTGTTCTACTCGTGCAAAGAGAACTACGCATAGACCTAGCTCATGATGCCACTGTAGGGGAACGTTGCATAAAATAAAAAAATTCCTATGTTCACCAAGATCAATCTATGAGTTCATCTAGCAACGAGAGAGGGGAGTGCATCTACATACCCTTGTAGATCGCGAGCGGAAGCATTCAAGAGAACGAGGTTGAGGGAGTCGTATTCGTCGTGATCCAAATCACCGGAGATCCTAGCACCGAACGGACGGCACCTCCGTGTTCAACACACGTACGGTCAGCGTGATGTCTCCTCCTTCTTGATCCAGCAAGGGGGAAGGAGAGGTTTTGATGAAGATCCAGCAGCATGACGGCGTGGTGGTGGATGCAACAGAGATCCCGGCAGTGCTTCGCCAAGCGTCTGTGGGGGGGAGAGGTGTAGCAAGGGGGAAGGGAGGCGCCAAGTGCAAGGGTGCGGCTGCCCTCCCTCCCCCCTCTATATATAGGGTCCCCAGGGGGGCACCGGCCCTAGGAGATGGGATCTCCTAGGGGGGTGTCGGTGTCAAAACCGGCGGATCTCGGGTAGGGGGTCCCGAACTATGCGTCTAGGCGGATGGTAACAGGAGACAAGGGACACGATGTTTTACCCAGGTTCGGGCCCTCTTAATGGAGGTAAAACCCTATGTCCTGTTTGATTAATATTGATGATGTGTGTTACAAGAGTGGATCTACCACGAGATCAAGGAGGCTAAACCCTAGAAGCTAGCCTATGGTATGATTGTTGTTCGTCCTATGGACTAAAGCCATCCGGTTTATATAGACATCGGAGAAGGCTAGGGTTACACAAAGTCGGTTACAATGGTAGGAGATCTACATATCCGTATCGCCAAGCTTGCCTTCCATGCCAAGGAAAGTCCCATCCGGAGACGGGACGAAGTCTTCAATCTTGTATCTTCATAATCTTGGAGTCTGGCCGACCATGATAGTTCGGCTATCCGGACACCCCCTAGTCCGGGACTCCCTCAGTAGCCCCCGAACCAGGCTTCAGCGACGACGAGTCCGGCGCGTATATTGTCTTCAGCATTGCAACGCGGGTTCTCCTTCAAACTTCATGTTCCTGTCGAATAGTGTCCGGCTTCCTTATAAATGTTGCACTCCTTGGCTTCTATGCCCAATAATGGCCTTCTTCCACGTGTCGTATGAATGCGAAAAGCTAGGGTATTTTTACATTTTACCCCCTAGCCGTGCGAACAACCCGCCTATAAGCGAGGCGACGATCTAGATCCCACTCACATCATTCTCCATCCGCAAGTTCTCATCGAAGCGCCTCTGACAAAAATACATTCTATCATGGATAGTCGACGCGGCTCCTCCTCTCGCGCTCCCAGCCCTAAGCCAGGAGATTGGGGGAGATGCTCAGTTCCACACAGCGAGCTAGTGGCGCTCCACACCGAGGGATATCTTCCCCCAGCTTTCATGGTTCCGGTTCGAGCCGGACTGGCCACCTTCAGGGGTGGAAAGCAGGCGGAGAGCGTCCCCAACCCTTCCAAAGGAGAGCGGGTATGCTTTGTCCCTTATCTAATAAGGGGACTCGGATCCCCCATACATCCGTTTCTCCGGGGGCTCCTGGAGTTCTACGGACTCCAGCTTCACCACCTCACACCTGCCTCCATTTTGCACATCGCGGGCTTTGTAGCTCTTTGCGAGCTGTTCTTGGGCATCGAGCCCCATTTTCCACTGTGGAAGATATTGTTTTGCCTCGTACCCCGTTCTCATGAGGGGTCGATATATCAAGTGGGCGGAGCCGAAATATGGCGCATCGCCGGGACCGGATATCTATCCGGCACCCCAAAGAAGGCATCCGAAGACTGGCCTTCGGAATGGTTCTACATGGAGGAAGCCCCTCTGCCGGATCCAGTTCGGATCGGCCTCCCGGAGTTCAGCAATGCTCCTTGAAGAAACGCCTGAGTTGGCGCCCACGGAGCCCTCAACAAGAGGATGATGGGAGCGTCCATTATCTGATGGTCCGGATTAGGTTACTGGCCCACTCCGGATTGACCATGATGCGAGGGGTGCAGCCACTCCAATATAGGGGCCACCCTATGTGAGATTTCAACGGGGAAGACGACGCCACCCGTCATGGCCGCAGAGGGCCGGGCTCGGCAGCCGATCTGGCAAAGATCATGTCCGGCTTGTACAAGGGGGAGGAGGAGGACTTCCTCCGCATGAATCCATTGAATGGATTCTCCATGAATAACCCTCGGAGCTGGGTAAGCGGACGTTTATCTACCCGATCCATACTTCCAAAGTCGAGTATCTTACTTTGTGATTTCGATGCAGGAGCTGCACCGGGACGTGGAGGGCATACAAAGCCTAACTCCACAGCCCGAGGATCCGGAACGATCCCTTGATCCGGCCTCCAAAGAGGATCCGGACATAAAGGTGGAGCTGATTGACGGGGTGTTCCACCAACTTAGCATGGACAATGCCCTAGTCGCCATTACGGCTGACTACCCCAGTTTGCTTTCGGCCTCCCAGGTGACTACGACCGAGGTCTTGACACCATCATTTGATCCATGCTTAATTCTGACCATCGTATACTGATGGTGCATCGCAGGAGGTGCCTTTAAGGCGGGAAGCCGAACCTGCGGCGGCTGACCAGCAAGGGTCATTTCGGCCCAGCAGGCGGAAGAGGAGTGCGACGCTTATTGAAACGTCGCCACAATGGTACGGCGCACCGTTGTTTTTAAGGGAAGGATCCCTAGGAGGTATATTAATGCTCATAACTTTTCCAGGAGAAAGAGCGCTCGCCGGACAGTGTCCGAAGAGGTTGCCAATCAAGCCTCCGCCAGCCATGCTCCATCGCGTGGTCCGGAAGGGGAGGCGAACACAAGGCATGAGCCGGATGTTCCTCCGATGGAGGATGCCGACAGGCTGTCCGCCACCCGGTTTGAGGTGGAGAGCGCCATGAATCACAGGCGTCGCCGGACAGTTCTTCATGACGCATGTTTCTCCCCGGAGGCGTTGAATGCCTTTGAAGCGGGAGACGCGCACCTCCGTGCCGCTCAAGATGGTTTGACCAGAGCCACGGAGCAGTATGTGAAGGACATACGGGTAATTAATTTTAATAGTTATATATGCCAGTAGCCCCCGAGACTTAAAATAGTTAAAATAACTGATTTAAGGATCATTTATTATGCAGGATCTTACGGAGAAGAATACCCACCTGTCCCAGGAGCTTCAAGAGTGCAAGGCCCAACTTGAGGCCGCACTGCCGCCACAGGGGGAGCCACAGAGACCCCCGCTGGTAATACGTACTTCGAAAAGATAAGTAGTTAACAAAGTGCGCCGTGTGCGTAAATCTGACAATAATATTGCAGAGGGCGCCGGACTAGATCCGGACAAGCAACAGCTACTGCGTCAGCTGAAGGCCGGCAAGAGGGTGCTTATGAAGGTGCAGCAGGAGAGGAACAAGCTCCAAGATGCCCACACCCAGCTAGGAGAAGAGCTGAAAGATGTTCGGGCCCAGCTGTCTAGCTCCGTGAAGGAGAATCAGCGGCTTCGTCGCGGCATTTATAGTAAGTGCTTGAGCAAATTCCTTTGAAAAGAAGAATTCGGCGAGGAAGTCAATTGACAGAAATGTGTCTTTAGGTGTGCTCACAGGTCGCCCTGCGGAGGAAATGCCTGGTTCAACGGGTGACCAACTTCCCGAGCTAGTGCAACTTTTCGAACGTGTTCGGTAGGTGATGAGTGGCGTCATTCAGGCCTTATGGCCTTCCGTCTCCCTACCTGAGGGCCTTGGAGGGCTTGCTGAGAAGCTTCAGGGAGCACGGCGACGTCTTCGTCTGTGGAAGATATCAGTCTGCCGTCAAGGCGCCAGGGAGGCCTGGGCCATGGTGAAGACGCGGTACCCGAAGGCTGACACAAACCACATGGCCGAGGTTGGACCTGTGGGGCCTGATGGGAAGGAGATCCCTGTGAGCTTGATGTACGGCCAAGTAGAGCTGGCCGCGAAATATTCCCAACAGGACTGTAAATTAGATAGCATGTTAGATGGGATTGAAGAGGAGTACAATCAGTCAGTTTGACAATGTAATTTTGAAATGACATATAGAATGCCCTCTAGCCGGATTGTAGATTGTTTGTCTTTGCGGACCTTTTCGCTTCAACCTCGGGACCCAACTGTCCGGAGTGTGTCCGAATACCCTTACGGTTATAAAAGAACCAGGGCATGCATGGAGACAAGGCGTCTGGGTCATAATTGCTTTATCAGACAAGTGCCCAACTAGCTATGTTATATTACATGGTTAGTAAGAAACATCTTCTAGGGAGAATAGTTCCGTTAAGGGTTCCTTTCCCTGGGAGGCATGCCCTAAAGTGCATGTCCGGACTGCGAAAATAGCAGAAAAAGCATCTGGGGGCAGATAAATAAGTAAGCAATAAATCATCTTTCAAGTCACCGACCGAATATTCTCTTAAGAACGCTAGCTTTCGGCTTCACCCAGTCTGAGGTACACATCCGGCTGACCCGGCAGTAACAATCGCAGAGGTGCTCCCTTTACCTCCTAGCCGAACAATCGGGAACGTAGGGGTAAGCACAGGAGCCAGGCAACCCAGCTTGGCCAAAACTTAAGTCATATCGATGCATATAATGGTGAATAAAAGGTACATGCGGAAGTATGACACATGTGTTGGGCATGAAGCCCGTATAAATAAGCTTCTGTTAAAGAAGCCCCCAGGTATAATGAGTGTTAGGAGCACAACAAGTGTGTGCGAACCATGCGCAAATGAGCCTATCAAAGGTATTGAAAAAAGGTGGGAAGAAGGAGGGGGACAAGAGACAGTGAAAATGTAAAAAGGTGGACGAAGGAGTGAGACGAACTCTGAGTCCGGCGTTAGGCGTAGAATCTTCGGAGACGGGCTGCGTTCCATGGGTTCGGCTCGAGTCGGTTGTCAGATGTGTTGCGTAGACGGTATGCTCCGCCGGTCAGGACTTGGTCGATGATGAAGGGACCTTCCCACTTGGGCTTAATTTTGTCCTTTTTCTTGTCCGGCAGGCGTAGAACAAGTTCGCCAACATTGTAAGTTTTGGCCCATACTTTTCTGCTTTGATATCTTCGAGCCTGCTACTGATAAAATGCGGAACGAGCTTTTGCCACGTCCCGCTCCTCCTCTAAGGCGTCCAAACTGTCATGCCGATCCAACTCGGCTTCTCTTTCTTCGTACATGCGCACGCGAGGTGAGTCATGAATTATATCGCAGGGCAGAACTGCCTCTGCGCCGTACACCATGAAAAATGGTGTGAATCCGGTAGTTCGGTTTGGCGTGGTCCGCAGCCCCCAGAGTACGGAGTCGAGCTCCTCTACCCAGTGCATGTTAGATTCCTTGATGGACCGCACTAGTCTGGGTTTGATGCCGCTCATGATTAGACCATTTGCTCGCTCGACTTGACCGTTAGTTTGGGGGTGATAGACTGAAGCGTAGTCGAGCTTGATGCCCATGTTTTTGCACCAGAGTTTAACCTCGTCGGCCGTGAAATTCATGCCGTTATCAGTGATGATGTTGTGGGGGACGCCAAAATGGTGTACTACCCCGGATATGAAGTCTATCACAGGTCCGGATTATGTCGTTTTAACCGGCTTGGCCTCAATCCATTTCGTGAATTTGTCCACCATGACCAATAAGTATTTGTGCTTGTTGGTTCCCCCTTTAAGGGGTCCAACCATGTCAAGCCCCCAGACCGCGAACGGACAGGTGATGGGTATAGTTTTGAGGGCGGTGGGTGGCATGTGGCTCTGATTAGCAAAGAGCTGGCAACCGATGCATCGTTGGACTAAGTCCTGAGCATCTGCCCGGGCTGTCGGCCAATAAAATCCTATACGGGAGGCCTTGCCTACAAGGGCCCGGGCTGCAGTGTGGTGCCCGCCGAGTCCGGCGTGAATTTCAGCCATGAGATTTCGCCCTTCCTCTTCGGAGATACACCTTTGAAGGACTCCGGTTGTGCTTTTTTTATAAAGTTCTCCCTCATGGACCTTGTAGGCTTTAGATCGCCGAACTATGCAGTGGACCTCATTTTGGTCTTCGGGAAGTTCCTGCCTGATTAAGTAGGCTAGGAATGGTTCCGTCCACGGGGCAATTACTGCCATTATTTCGTGGGCTGAAGGTGTTATTTCATTGGCTGAGCCGCCGATGGTGTCAAAGTGGTCTAAGTTAGGTGAGGTAGCTGGCTCCGGATTGTTATTTCCGGACTCCTCTTCCCATAATACGAATGGCTTAAAGAGCCGTTCCAGGAAGATGTTTGGAGGGACGGCGTCGCGTTTTGCACTGATGCATGCCAACATTTATAAGGAAGCCGGACACTATTCGACAGGAACATGAAGTTTGAAGGAGAACCCACCTTACAACGCCGAAGACAATATACGCGTCGAACTCGTCGTCGCTAAAGCCTGGTTCGGGGGCTATTGTGGGAGTCCCGGACTAGGGGGTGTCCGGATAGCCGAACTATCATGGTCGGCCGGACTCCAAGATTATGAAGATACAAGATTGAAGACTTCGTCCCGTGTCCGGATGGGACTTTCCTTGGCGTGGAAGGCAAGCTTGGCGATACGGATATGTAGATCTCCTGCTATTGTAACCGACTTTGTGTAACCCTAGCCCTCTCTGGTGTCTATATAAACCGGATGGCTTTAGTCCATAGGACGAACAACAATCATACCATAGGCTAGCTTCTAGGGTTTAGCCTCCTTGATCTCGTGGTAGATCCACTCTTGTAACACACATCATCAATATTAATCAAGCAGGACGTAGGGTTTTACCTCCATCAAGAGGGCCCGAACCTGGGTAAAACATCGTGTCCCTTGTCTCCTGTTACCATCCGCCTAGACGCATAGTTCGGGACCCCCTACCCGAGATCCGCTGGTTTTGACACCGACAATGATGATGCATTACTGAGTGGGCCCAGAGATACCTCTCCATCATACGGAGTGACAAATCCCAGTCTCGATCCGTGTCTACCCAACAGACACTTTCGGAGATACCCGTAGTATACCTTTATAGTCACCCAGTTACGTTGTGACGTTTGGTACACCTAGAGCACTCCTACGGTATCCGGGAGTTACACGATCTCATGGTCTAAGGAAAAGATACTTGACATTGGAAAAGCTCTAGCAAATGAACTACACGATCTTGTGCTATGCTTAGGATTGGGTCTTGTCCATCACATCATTCTCCTAATGATGTGATCCCGTTATCAATGACATCCAATGTCCATAGTCAGGAAACCATGACTATCTGTTGATTAACGAGCTAGTCAACTAGAGGCTCACTAGGGACATGTTGTGGTCTATGTATTCACACGTGTATTACGATTTCCGGATAAAACAATTATAGCATGAATAAAAGACAATTATCATGAACAAGGAAATATAATAATAATCCTTTTATTATTGCCTCTAGGGCATATTTCCAACAGTCTCCCACTTGCACTAGAGTCAATAATCTAGTTACATTGTGATGAATCAAACACCCAAAGAGTTCTGGTGTTGATCATGTTTTGCTCGCGGAAGAGGTTTAGTCAATGGATCTGCGACATTCAGATCCGTATGTACTTTGCAAATATCTATGTCTCCATCTTGAACATTTGCACGGATGGAGTTGAAACGACACTTGATGTGCCTGGTCTTCTTGTGAAACCTGGGCTCCTTGGCAAGGGCAATAGCTCTAGTGTTGTCACAGAAGAGAGTGATCGGCCCCAACACATTGGGTATGACTCCTAGGTCAGTGATGAACTCCTTCATCCATATTGCTTCATGCGCTGCCTCCGAGGCTGCCATGTACTCCGCTTCACATGTAGATCCCGCCATGACGCTCTGCAACTGCACCAGCTTACTGCTCCACGATTCAACATATACACGTATCCGGTTTGTGACTTAGAGTCATCCAGATCTGTGTCGAAGCTAGCATCGATGTAACCCTTTACGACGAGCTCTTCGTCACCTCCATAAACGAGAAACATGTCCTTTATCCCTTTCAGGTACTTCAGGATATTCTTGACCGCTGTCCAGTGTTCCTTGCCGGGATTACTTTGGTACCTTCCTACCAAACTTACGGCAAGGTTTACATCAGGTCTGGCACACAGCATGGCATACATAATAGATCCTATGGCTGAGGCATAGGGGATGACACTCATCTCTTCTTTATCTTCTGTCGTGGTCGGGCATTGAGCCGAGCTCAATCTCACACCTTGCAATACAGGCAAGAACCCTTTCTTGGACTGATCCATATTGAACTTCTTCAATATCTTACCAAGGTATGTGCTTTATGAAAGACCTATGAGGCGTCTCGATCTATCCCTATAGATCTTGATGCCTAATATGTAAGCAGCTTCTCCAAGGTCCTTCATTGAAAAACACTTATTCAAGTAGGCCTTAATGTTGTCCAAAAGTTCTATATCATTTCCCATCAGAAGTATGTTGAAAGCACAAGTGCTCCCTAGGTGGTTTTGGTAATTAATATCAAGATATCTCTTATTGGACTAACACTTTTATCTAGTATGTTTCAGATAAGTTCAACAATGGAGTGGCATGGACTAAAGGATGTGGGAACTCCTTCAAGATGCTAAGGACAAAGGATTGGCTCAAGCTTCAAGCTCAAGACTCTTCATTTTACATTTTAGTGATCCAAGATCACATTGAGTCTATAGGAAAAGCCAATACTATCAAGGAGGGATGAGGTGTTGCTTAATGAGCATGTTGCTTCAAGTGCTTAGTGATATGCTCCAAATACCCTCAACTACTTTCCCACTTCCACACATATGTCCTAAACCCAGAGTCAAACTCGGCCCCACTGATTCTTCCTATCCGGCGCCACCGAGTTTGGATGTCTTAGCCACTGCCACAAACCCTAGGCAAATCGGTCTCACCGAGATGGGATTGTAATCTCTCTGTGTATGTCCATTATCAAAATCGGTCTCACTGAGTTTGAGCAATCGGTACTACCGAGATTACAATGCAAACTTTCTAGTTGACTCATTATCAAAATTGGTCCCACCGAGTTTGAGTAATCGGTCCAACCAAGTTTGCCTGACCAACTCTCTGGTCAGCTAATTACCAAAATCGGTCTCACCGAGTTTGTGTAATCAGTCTCACCGAGATTACATTATGCCCTAACCCTAACCATATCGGTCCTACCGAGTTGCATTTCGGTCCCATCGAAAATCCTAACGGTCACTAGATTTGCTGAATCGGTCTGACCGAGTTTCTCAATTCGGTCCCACCAAGTTTGGTAAATTGTGTGTAACGGTTAGATTTTGTGTGGAGGCTATATATACCCCTCCACCTCCTCTTCATTCGTGGAGAGAGCCATCAGACTGAACCTACACTTCCAGCATCCTATTTCTGAGAGAGAACTACCTACTCATGTGTTGAGGCCAAGATATTCCATTCCTACCATATGAGTCTTGATCTCTAGCCTTCCCCAAGTTGCTTTCCACTCAAATCTTCTTTCCACCAGATCCAAATCCTATGAGAGAGAGTTGAGTGTTGGGGAGAATATCATTTGAAGCACAAGAGCAAGGAGTTCATCATCAACGCACCATTTGTTACTTCTTGAAGAGTGGTGTCTCCTAGATTGGCTAGGTGTCACTTGGGAGCCTCCGACAAGATTGTGGAGTTGAACCAAGGAGTTTGTAAGGGCAAGGAGATCGCCTACTTCGTGAAGATCTACCGCTAGTGAGGCAAGTCCTTCGTGGGCGACGGCCATGGTGGGATAGACAAGGTTGCTTCTTCGTGGACCCTTCATGGGTGGAGCCCTCCGTGGACTCGCGCAACCGTTACCCTTTGTGGGTTGAAGTCTCCATCAACGTGGATGTACGATAGAACCACCTATCGGAACCACGCCAAAAACATTCGTGTCTCCAATTGCGTTTGAATCCTCCAAACCCTTCCCTTTACATTCTTGCAAGTTGCGTGCTTTACTTTTCGCTGCTCATATACTCTTTGCATGCTTGCTTGATATGTGTTGTGAATGTTAAACTTGTGCCTAAACTCCACTTAAGATTTAAAAATCTTAAAAACTGCAACTTTGGCTCTTAGTGTCTAATTAGCCCCCCTCTAGACACATCTTCTCAAGGTCCTACAAGTGGTATCAGAGCATTGGTCTCCATTGCCTTGGTTTAATCACCATTGGAGGAAGATGGATGAGTCTACTTTGGGGAGTCTTAGACATAGAGTGCCTATTCTTGATGGAGAGTATTTTCATGAGTGGAAAAATGAGATGCTTGTAATTTTCAATCAGTATCATTTGAACAAGTACATTGCTAGCCCTTGTGCACCTTATGTTGACCCTATGCATCCAACCCGTGATGAGTCAATTGACATGGTTAGGAATCTTAGAACTGCCGAACTTATCATTAGAGGATTGCCTAGAAACTTGATTGGATGTTTGCCTACTTTTAAGTGTGCCTATACTATATGGAAATTTCTTGAGGAACGATTTCCAGATTATTCATTGAAAAATCTAGATGAAATTCTCCATAAGTCTATTGCTTTGAGTAAAATGAATACTAGTGATCCTATGTTTGGTGATCGTCTATTTGAGCTTACAAACCTCATGCGTGCCAAAGGAAATGTTGGTATTATTAGTGACATTATTTCCGAAGCTATAAAAATTCATAGACAAGATCATTGTCAAACTCACTCTAATGAATCACCCTCTCTAGGATTTGATCCACCACACGACGATGTTGAACATGGATACTATGATGAGGATGATGATAGTGACTTCGATCTTGATGATGCAATGAGACACTTTGGTCTTATGGCAAATCTTTGGGGATATATGTCAGGAGGAAAGGAATGGGTTCTTGATAGTTGATGTACCGATCACAAGACCGGAGATAAAGACATGTTTCGTGAGCTTGCTGATAATGATAGTCCTCAAAAGTATGTCACTTTCGGTGACAACTCAAAGGGTAAGGTGGTTGGCCTTGGTAAAGTGGCCATATCAGATGATAGATCCATACAAAATGTCATGCTCGTTGAATCTCTTGGGTACAACTTACTTTCAGTATCTAGACTTGCTGATTTCGGTTTCAATGTCCTATTTACTGAGGTAGATTGCCAAGTGTTTCGTCGAGACAATCATAAAATGGTCTTTACCGGTGTGCGTAGAGGTGATCTATACATCGTTGATTTCACTAAAAAGGCTCAACCTAAAACTTGCTTCATTGCTAAATCCTCAAAAGGTTGGTTATGGCATAGACGATTAGGTCATGTTGGTATGCGAAACCTTGACAAGCTTATTAAGGGAAATCATATCCTTGGAGTTAATGATGTCATATTTGATAAGGATAGACTTTGTAGTGCTTGTCAAGCAGGTAAACAGGTTGGAGGAAGGCATCCCGTGAAGAACATCATGACCACAAAGAGGCCACTTGAGCTACTTCATATGGATCTCTTTGGTCCCAACTCTTACAAGAGTCACGGTGGAAATTCTTTTGGTCTAGTTATAGTTGATGATTTTTCCAGATTTACGTGGGTGTTCTTTCTCGATGATAAATCGCAAGTCCAAAAGATCTTCAAAAACTTCGCTAGGAAGGCCCAAAATCAATTTGAAGTGAAGATCAAGAAGGTTCGCAGCGACAATGGAACGGAGTTCAAGAATGCAAATGTGGACACCTTTCTTGACGAAGAAGGGATTTCACACGAGTTCTCGGCTACATACACACCTCAACAAAATGGAGTTGTTGAGAGGAAGAACTGGACGCTCATCGAAATGGCGAGAACGATGCTTGGTGAGTACAAGACGCCGAAGCACTTTTGGGCAAAAGCGGTTGAGACAGCTTGTCATGCAACAAATCGCTTGTATCTTCACAAGCTACTCGGCAAGACGGCATACGAGCTCCTCACCGGTAACAAACCCCAAGTTGGATACTTTCGAGTATTCGGCTCAAAGTGCTACATTCTTGATAAGAACCATCGTTCTAAATTTGCTCCTAAGTCTCATGAAGGTTTCCTACTAGGTTATGGCTCAAACTCTCACACTTACCGTGTCTACAACAATTTCACCCGAAAGGTTGAAGAGACGGTAGATGTGAAGTTTGATGAATCTAACGGCTCGCAAGTAGAGCAATTGCCAATTGATGTAGGAGACAAAGATCCTTCGGAAGCAATCCAAGACTTGTCTAATGGCAAGGTCCGTCCAACGGAGGTGAAGGAGAGTACCTCGTCCGTCCAAGTGGAAGCTTCTACTTCATGACAAGGTGAACCAAGAGTTGATACGGAAGCATCCACAAGTGGGACACACCAAGATGAAGAAAACAAGGAAGTGCATCAAGATGAACGTCAACAACCTCCTTCTCCACCACAACAAGAGAACGACAACGCCAACAATGAAGAAGGCCAAGAAGAAGAAGAAGATGAAGAAGATGTTCAACAAAGACCCAAGCAAAAGCTTTCACGAGTTCGAGCAAGAATTGCTAAAGATCATCCCGTCGAGCAAATCTACAATGACATTCAAACCGGGAGACTCACTCGCTCTAAAACTCGTTTAGCTAACTTTTGTGAAAACTATTCTTTCATATCTAGCGTTGAACCTATGAACCTATGAAGGTTGAAGAAGCATTGGGAGATCCGGATTGGATAAATGCTATGCATGAAGAGCTACACAACTTTGAGAGGAACCAAGTTTGGACATTGGTTGAGAAGCCCGACAACAACCACAACATCATCGGTACCAAATGGGTGTTTTGCAACAAGCAAGATGAAGATGGACAAGTAGTTCGCAACAAAGCACGTCTCGTCGCCCAAGGCTACATGCAAGTCAAAGGTATGGACTATGGTGAGACTTACGCCCCCGTTGCTAGACTTGAGTCCATTCGCATCTTACTTGCCTATGCTAATCACCATGATATCACCTTGTACCAAATTGACATTAAAAGTGCTTTTCTAAATGGCGAAATAGAGGAGGAAGTTTATGTTAAGCAACCTCCCGGCTTTGTCAATCCTAAGAAACCCAATCATGTTTACAAACTTCACAAAGCTCTTTATGGTCTTAAACAAGCTCCTAGAGCATGGTATAAATGCTTGACCAAGTTCCTCATTGAAAAAGGCTTTGAAATTGGGAAAATTGATTCAACACTTTTTAGTAAAAGGGTTAATGGTGAACTATTTGTGTGCCAAATCTATGTTGATGATATTGTCTTTGGTTCAACTAACCCTCATTTTAGTGAAAAGTTTGGGAAGCTAATGTCGGAGAAGTTTGAGATATCTATGATGAGTGAACTCAAATTCTTTCTTGGGTTGCAAATCAAGCAAACTAAGGAAGGTACTTTTGTCTCTCAAACAAAGTACACCAAGGACTTATTCAAGAAGTTCAATATGCAAGAATGCAAAGGTTAAGAGGAGAATTGAACATCATTGATGCCTCAAACTTGGAGTAGAAACTCCATTGGATACATGCAAGACATGAGCTTATGAATAATCCTTGATATTTCTCTTATGATGAAAATCTTATGTCTTGGATATATTTGTATCTTGCATGTTATCTAACCCATGTAGGTACTTGGTTGAATCAAATTCCATGAGGTTGTAATCTACTCATATCTTGAGCAATCCCTACATCACCAAGTCTCTACATCATGGTGGTTGAAGACAAGGAAGCACGGAACCATTCAAACATATCCTTTGACAAATTCTATGTTGAGCTTCATGATTGTCATTTTTGGATACACTAGTGCTCTTCCTTGCAAGAACTAACCCATGTAGGTAGATGGACTCAAATTCCAAGTGGTGCTCCAAATTCTTGATGAGCTACATCAACCTTGAGCAACCCACACAAGTTCAACTACATGGACAACACCACCAACCAAGGTATGTTATTCCATCTTAGAGAAGCTTTACTCCAAGTCATGAGTTAAAGCAACTCGACAAGATGTGAATACATCAAGATGCTTAAACGAAAAATGGCAACCCCATTCTGAGCTTAAACAATGAGTATGACCCATGATCAAGTGATCTCACTTGACTCCTAAGTCAATATACTCTAACATAGGTGACTTTGTTGCCGACCATCTCTAGATGAAGTTCTCTTATGTTCCTTTCTATGTTTTTGCATTCGTCTCATGAATATTTGTTTCCCCTTTCAAAAAAAAACTTCATCTAGATTTCTTTCTGTTTTCTCTGCATTTTCTGCATCAAATTCCTTGCACATCTTTCAGTAAATTCCTTGCAAATCTTTGTGAGATCTTATTAGTCTAGTGAGCTGAGGTGACAAGTGTTTTCTCTGCGATGAACTTGATTTCACCGATTTGTTGTTTTCGGTCCAACCGAATCCTTTCGGTGCAACCGAAGCCTACAACTCGGTGCCACCGATTTCACAACAGGAAAAACAGTTTGCCACTTATTCTGTGTTTCTTCTGATCCAGCTCCACTCAATGAATCTTGTCCTCTACAAGCATCACATTTTTATCATTGCTTTATGTTGTGACTCAAGGATCAAACCCATTCACGACAAATTCCAAAGGGAGAGAGAGAGATTACATCTTTATCAAGCCCTTCTTGGAAATTGATGTCAAAGGGGGAGAGAGAGATCACATCAAAGCTTATCATTTAAAGAGAGAGTATCACCTTCTCAGGGGGAGAGAGATCTCCATGGGAGAGAATACTAGTGGAGAGTATTTCTCAAGGATCCCAGATGCTTGGTGTTCAAGAGGAGAGATGCCACATGTCTTCTTGAGGGGAAAGACATGTTCATATGTGCTTATTTGCATTAGTTTGCATTAGCTCTGTTCATTTATATCTTCCAGCTCTGATTTTCTGTTCCCTATCTTCTCCCAGTATCCTATGCTAGATTCAGGGGGAGCAAGACATCTAAGGGAAAGAAATCATTCAAAGTCATTGCATATCTTTACTCTTGGGGACATGTCTAATCCAATGTAGCACTTACTACTCACTCTCTACATGTCATCCCAGTCTTGGTATTCTTGTGGTTTCTTCTGTTTGCTCTGGCTAGTAGATGTATCTGTGTTATCTAACCTTGTTTACGCAGGTTCATTCCATCCTAAGCCAACTCAAGACTACAAGGTAAGTATATGCACCACAATCATGTGTATGAGGAATTCTTGCTGATGTACATACTGTTTGCAAGAAGGACTCTTGGGCATGAAGGTATTTCCTTTAATACTTTTTGCTATGATGCATATGCCAAGATACATGTAACACATTGCTTGCTCTATCATGGTTATGCTATCACATGCTTCTATAGTTCATGTTCACATGATTGCATACATGTAGGGTGAGCCTATGCTTGTTACATGTCTTTCCAAAGCTTTACTTGCTATTCTTTATATCTTTATCTAAAGCTTTGATGTATGTTGTCATCAATTACCAAAAAGGGGGAGATTGAAAGCACAAGTGCTCCCTAGGTGGTTTGGGTAATTAATGTCAACATATCTCTTGTTGGACAAACATTTTTATCTAGTATGTTTCAGATAAATTCAACAATGGAGTGGCATGGACTAAAGGATGTGGGAACTCCTTGAAGATGCTAAGGACAAAGGATTGGCTCAAGCTTCAAGCTCAAGACTCTTCATTTTACATTTTGGTGATCCAAGATCACATTGAGTCTATAGGAAAAGCCAATACTATCAAGGAGGGATGAGGTGTTGCTTAATGAGACTCTTGCTTCAAGTGCTTAGTGATATGCTCCAAATACCCTCAACTACTTTCCCACTTCCACACATATGTCCTAAACCCAGAGTCAAACTCGGCCCCATTGATTCTTCCTATCCGACGCCACCGAGTTTGGATGTCTTAGCCACTGCCACAAACCCTAGGCAAATCGGTCTCACCGATAGGGATCTCGGTCTCACCGATAGGGATCTCGGTCTCACGGAGATGGGATTGTAATCTCTCCGTGTATGTCCATTATCAAAATCGGTCTCACTGAGTTTGAGCAATCAGTACTACTGAGATTACAATGCAAACTTTCTGGTTGACTCATTATCAAAATCGGTCCCACCGAGTTTGAGTAATCGGTCCAACTGAGTTTGCCTGACCAACTCTCTGGTTAGCTAATTACCAAAATCGGTCTCACCGAGTTTGTGTAATCGGTCTCACCGAGATTACGTTATGCCCTAACCCTAACCACATCGGTCCTATCGAGTTGCATTTCGGTCCCACCGAAATCCTAACGGTCGCTAGATTTGCTGAATCGGTCCGACTGAGTTTCTCAATTCGGTCCCACCGAGTTTGGTAAATTGTGTGTAACGGTTAGATTTTGTGTGGAGGCTATATATACCCCTCCACCTCCTCTTCATTCGTGGAGAGAGCCATCAGACTGAACCTACACTTCCAGCATCCTATTTCTGAGAGAGAACTACCTACTCATGTGTTGAGGCCAAGATATTCCATTCCTACCATATGAATCTTGATCTCTAGCCTTCCCCAAGTTGCTTTCCACTCAAATCTTCTTTCCACCAGATCCAAATCCTATGAGAGAGAGTTGAGTGTTGGGGAGACTATCATTTGAAGCACAAGAGCAAGGAGTTCATCATCAACGCACCATTTGTTACTTCTTGGAGAGTGGTGTCTCCTAGATTGGCTAGGTGTCACTTGGGAGCCTCCGACAAGATTGTGGAGTTGAACCAAGGAGTTTGTAAGGGCAAGGAGATCGCCTACTTCGTGAAGATCTACCGCTAGTGAGGCAAGTCCTTCGTGGGCGATGGCCATGGTGGGATAGACAAGGTTGCTTCTTCGTGGACCCTTCGTGGGTGGAGCCCTCCGTGGACTCGCGCAACCGTTACCCTTCGTGGGTTGAAGTCTCCATCAACGTGGATGTACGATAGCACCACCTATCGGAACCACGCCAAAAACATCTGTCTCTCCAATTGCGTTTGAATCCTCCAAACCCTTCCCTTTACATTCTTGCAAGTTGCATGCTTTACTTTCCGATGCTCATATACTCTTTGCATGCTTGCTTGATATGTGTTGTGAATGTTAAACTTGTGCCTAAACTCCACTTAAGATTTAAAAAGCTTAAAAACTGCAACTTTGGCTCTTAGTGTCTAATCACCCCCCCCCCTCTAGACACATCTTCTCAAGGTCCTACATATGTCATCTACATATAATATGAGAAATGCTACAGAGCTCCCACTCACTTTCTTGTAAACGCAGGCTTCTCCATAAGTCTGCATAAACCCAAACGCTTTGATCATCTCATCAAAGCGAATGTTCCAACTCCGAGATGCTTGCACCAGCCCATAAATGGATCGCTGGAGCTTGCACACCTTGTTAGCATTCTTAGGATCGACTAAACCTTCCGGCTGCATCATATATAGTTCTTCCTTAAGATGTCCGTTAAGGAATGCCGTTTTGACGTCCATCTACCATATCTCATAATTATAGTATGCGGCAATTGCTAACATGATTCGGACGGACTTTAGCTTCGCTACGGGAGAGAATGTCACATCGTAGTCAACCCCTTGAACTTGTCGATAACCCTTAGCGACAAGTCGAGCTTTATAGTGGGTAACATTACCATCCGCGTCCGTCTTCTTCTTAAAGATCCATTTGTTTTCTATCACTTGCCGATCATCGGGCAAGTCTGTCAAAGTCCATACTTCGTTTTCATACATGGATCCTATCTCGGATTGCATGGCTTCAAGGCATTTGTTGGAATCTGGGCCCGCCATCACTTCTTCATAGTTCGAAGGTTCACCGTTGTCTAACATGATTTCCAGGACAAGGTTGCCATACCACTCTAGCGTGGAACGTGTCCTTGTGGACCTACAAAGTTTAGTAGCAACTTGATCTGAAGTACCTTGATCATCATCATTAATTTCCTCTCCAGTCGGTGTAGGCACCACAGGAACATTTTCCTGAGCTGCACTACTTTCCGGTTCAAGAGGTAGTACTTCATCGAGTTCTAATTTCCTCCCACTTAGTCCTTTCGAGAGAAACTCTTTTTCCAGAAAGGATCCGTTCTTGGCAACAAAGATCTTGCCTTCGGATCTAAGGTAGAAGGTATACCCAATGGTTTCCTTAGGGTATCCTATGAAGACGCATTTTTCCGACTTGGGTTCGAGCTTTTCAGGTTGAAGTTTCTTGACATAAGCATCGCATCCCCAAACTTTTAGAAACGACAGCTTAGGTTTCTTCCCAAACCATAATTCATACGGTGTCGTCTCAATGGATTTAGACGGTTCCCTATTTAAAGTGAATGTAGCTGTCTCTAGAGCGTATCCCTAAAATGATAGCGGTAAATCGGTAAGAGACATCATAGATCGCACCATATCCAATAGAGTGCGATTACGATGTTCGAACACACCGTTACGCTGAGGTGTTCCTGGCGGCATGAGTTGTGAAACAATTCCACATTTCCTTAAGTGTGTACCAAATTCGTGACATAAATATTCTCCTCCACGATCTGATCGTAAGAACTTTATCTTTCGGTCACGTTGATTCTCTACCTCATTCTGAAATTCCTTGAACTTTTCAAAGGTCTCAGACTTGTGTTTCATCAAGTAGACATATCCATATCTACTCAGGTCATCAGTGAGAGTGAGAACATAACGATATCCTCCGCGAGCCTCAACGCTCATTGGACCGCACACATCGGTATGTATGATTTCCAATAAGTTGGTTGCTCGCTCCATTGTTCCGGAGAACGGAGTCTTGGTCATTTTGCCCATGAGGCATGGTTCGCATGTGTCAAATGATTCATAATCGAGAGACTCTAAAAGTCCATCAGCATGGGGCTTCTTCATGCGCTTGACACCAATGTGACCAAGGCGGCAGTGCCACAAGTATGTGGGACTATCGTTATCAACTTTACATTTTTTGGTATTCACACTATGAATATGTGTAACATTACGTTCGAGATTCATTAAGAATAAACCATTGACCATCGGGGCATGACCATAAAACATATCTCTCATATAAATAGAACAACCATTATTCTCGGATTTAAATGAGTAGCCATCTCGTATTAAACGAGATCCAGATACAATGTTCATGCTCAAACTTGGCACTAAATAACAATTATTGAGGTTTAAAACTAATCCCGTAGGTAAATGTAGAGGTAGCGTGTCGACGGCGATCACATCGACCTTGGAACCATTCCCGACGCGCATCGTCACCTCATCCTTCGTCAGTCTCCACTTATTCCGCAGCTCCTGCTTTGAGTTACAAATATGAGCAACGGCACCGGTATCAAATACCCAGGAGCTACTACAAGCACTGGTAAGGTACACATCAATTACATGTATATCACATATACCTTTAGTGTTGTCGGCCTTCTTGTCCGCTAAGTATTTTGGGCAGTTCCGCTTCTAGTGACCCTTCCCTTTGCAATAAAAGCACTCAGTTCTAAGCTGTACAGCATGCCGCACTGAATGAGGGAGTAATCATCAGCACGTGTCTGCCAAACGTTTAAATCGTCTTGCGGTGCTGGGAGAGCAGGTGGGTCACCTAACGGTGCTTCAAGGACATATGCTTTCTTGGCAGCTATGAGGATGATCCTCAGGTTCCGGACCCAGTCCCTATAGTTGCTTCCATCATCTTTCAGCTTGGTTTTCTCTAGGAACGCGTTGAAGTTCGTGTTGACATGAGCGTTGGCCATTTGATCTACAAGACATTTTTGCAAAGATTTTAGACTAAGTTCATGATAATTAAGTTCATCTAATCAAATTATTTAATGAACTCCCACTCAGATTAGACATCCCTCTGTCATCTAAGTGTTACATGATCCGAGTCGACTAAGCTGTGTCCGATCATCACGTGAAACGGACTAGTCATCATCGGTGAACATCTCCATGTTGATCGTATCTTTCATACGACTCATGTTCGACATTTCGGTCTCTTGTGTTCCGAGGCCATGTCTGTACATGCTAGGCTCGTCAAGTTAACCTAAGTGTTTTGCATGTGTAAATCTGTCTTACACCCGTTGTATGTGAACGTTAGAATCTATCACATCCGATCATCACATGGTGCTTCGAAACAACAAACTGTCGCAACGGCGCATAATTAGGGGGAACACTTTCTTGAAATTATTATGAGGGATCATCTTATTTACTACCATCGTTCTAAGTAAACAAGATGCAAAAACATGATAAACATCACATGCAATCAAATAGTAGTGACATGATATGGCCAATATCATATAGCTCCTTTGATCTCCATCTTCGGGGCTCCATGATCATCTTCATCACCGGCATGACACCATGATCTCCATCATCATGATCTCCATCATCGTGTCTCCATGAAGTTGCTCGCCAACTATTACTTCTACTACTATAGCTAACAGTTTAGCAATAAAGTAAAGTAATTACATGGCATTAAATCATTGACACGCAGGTCATACAATAATTAAGACAACTCCTATGGCTCCTGCCGGTTGTCATACTCATCGACATGCAAGTCATGATTCCTAATACAAGAACATGATCTCATACATCACAATATATCATTCATCATTCATCACAACTTTTGGCCATATCACATCACAAAGCAATTGCTGCAAAAACAAGTTAGACGTCCTCTAATTGTTGTTGCATCTTTTACGTGTCTGCAATAGGGTTCTAGCAAGAACGTTATCTTACCTACGAAAAAGCCACAACGTGATTTGTCAACTTATATTTACCCTTCATAAGGACCCTTTTCATCGAATCCACTCCAACTAAACTGGGAGAGACAGACACCCGCTAGCCACCTTATGCAACTAGTGCATGTCAGTCGGTGGAACATGTCTCACGTAAGCGTACGTGTAAGGTCGGTCCGGGCCGCTTCATCCCACAATACCGCTGAAGCAAAATAAGACTAGTAGTGGCAAGAAAGTTGACAACATCTACGCCCACAACTGATTTGTGGTCTACTCGTGCAAAGAGAACTACGCATAGACCTAGCTCATGATGCCACTGTAGGGGAACGTTGCATAAAATAAAAAAATTCCTACGTTCACCAAGATCAATCTATGAGTTCATCTAGCAACGAGAGAGGGGAGTGCATCTACATACCCTTGTAGATCGCGAGCGGAAGTGTTCAAGAGAACGAGGTTGAGGGAGCCGTACTCATCGTGATCCAAATCACCGGAGATCCTAGCACCGAACGGACGGCACCTCCGTGTTCAACACACGTACAGTCAGCGTGATGTCTCCTCCTTGATCCAGCAAGGGGGAAGGAGAGGTTGATGAAGATCCAGCAGCACGACGGCGTGGTGGTGGATGCAACAGAGATCCCGGCAGGGCTTCACCAAGCGTCTGTGGGGGGAGAGGTGTAGCAAGGGGGAAGGGAGGCGCCAAGTGCAAGGGTGCGGCTGCCCTCCCTCCCTCCCTCTATATATAGGGTCCCCAGGGGGGCACCGGCCCTAGGAGATGGGATCTCCTAGGGGGGTGTTGGTGTCAAAACCGGCGGATCTCGGGTAGGGGGTCCCGAACTATGCGTCTAGGCGGATGGTAAGAGGAGACAAGGGACACGATGTTTTACCCAGGTTAGGGCCATCTTAATGGAGGTAAAACCCTACGTCCTGCTTTATTAATATTGATGATGTGTGTTACAAGAGTGGATCTACCACAAGATCAAGGAGGCTAAACCCTAGAAGCTAGCCTATGGTATGATTGTTGTTCGTCCTATGGACTAAAGCCATCCGGTTTATATAGACACCAGAGAAGGCTAGGGTTACACAAAGTCGGTTACAATGGTAGGAGATCTACATATCCGTATCGCCAAGCTTGCCTTCCACGCCAAGGAAAGTCCCATCCGGAGACGGGACGAAGTCTTCAATCTTGTATCTTCATAATCTTGGAGTCTGGCCGACCATGATAGTTCGGCTATCCGGACACCCCCTAGTCCGGGACTCCCTCAGTAGCCCCCGAACCAGGCTTCAGCGACGACGAGTCCGGCGCGTATATTGTCTTCAGCATTGCAACGCGGGTTCTCCTTCAAACTCCATGTTCCTGTCGAATAGTGTTCGGCTTCCTTATAAATGTTGCGCTCCTTGGCTTCTATGCCCAATAATGGCCTTCTTCCACGTGTCGTATGAATGCGAAAAGCTAGGGTATTTTTACATTTTACCCCCTAGTCGTGCGAACGACCCGCCTATAAGAGAGGCGAGGATCTAGATCCCACTCACATCATTCTCCATCCGCAAGTTCTCATCGAAGCGCCTCTGACAAAAATACATTCTATCATGGATAGTCGACGCAGCTCCTCCTCTCGCGCTCCCAGCCCTAAGCCAGGAGATTGGGGCAGATGCTCAGTTCCACACAGCGAGCTAGTGGCGCTCCAAACCGAGGGATATCTTCCCCCAGCTTTCATGGTTCCTGTTCGAGCCGGACTGGCCACCTTCAGGGGTGGAAAGCAGGCGGAGAGCGTCCCCAACCCTTCCAAAGGAGAGCGGGTATGCTTTGTCCCTTATCTAATAAGGGGACTCGGATCCCCCATACATCCGTTTCTCCGGGGGCTCCTGGAGTTCTACGGACTCCAGCTTCACCACCTCACACCTGCCTCCATTTTGCACATCACGGGCTTTGTAGCTCTTTGCGAGCTATTCTTGGGCATTGAGCCCCATTTTGCGCTGTGGAAGAGATTGTTTTGCCTCGTACCCTGTTCTCACGAGGGGTCGATATATCAAGTGGGCGGAGCCGAAATATGGC
The DNA here is from genome assembly GCF_018294505.1 of Triticum aestivum. Lineage (NCBI taxonomy): Eukaryota > Viridiplantae > Streptophyta > Magnoliopsida > Poales > Poaceae > Triticum > Triticum aestivum. Next base: position 652,096,978 of record NC_057804.1, read on the forward strand.
GCATCGCCGGGACCGGATATCTATCCGGCACCCCGAAGAAGGCGTCCGAAGACTGGCCTTCGGAATGGTTCTACATGGAGGACGCCCCTCTGCCGGATCCAGTTCGGATTGGCCTCCCGGAGTTCAGCAATGCTCCCTTGAAGAAACGCCTGAGTTGGCGCCCGCGGAGCCCTCAACAAGAGGATGATGGGAGCGTCCATTATCTGATGGGCCGGATTAGGTTACTGGCCCACTCCGGATTGACCATGATGCGAGGGGTGCAGCCACTCCAATATAGGGGCCACCCTATGTGGGATTTCAACGGGGAAGACGACGCCACCCGTCATGGCCGCAGAGGGCCGGGCTCGGCAGCCGATCTGGCAAAGATCCTGTCCGGCTTGTACAAGGGGGAGGAGGAGGACTTCCTCCGCACGAATCCATTGAATGGATTCTCCATGAATAACCCTCGGAGCTGGGTAAGCGGACGTTTATCTACCCGATCCATACTTCCAAAGTCAAGTATCTTACTTTGTGATTTCGACGCAGGAGCTGCGCCGGGACGTGGAGGGCATACAAAGCCTAACTCCACAGCCCGAGGATCCGGAACGATCCCTTGATCCAGCCTCCGAAGAGGATCCGGACATAAAGGTGGAGCTGATTGACGGGGTGTTCCACAAACTTAGCATGGACAATGCCCTAGTCGCCATTACGGCTGACTACCCCAGTTTGTTTCCGGCCTCCCAGGTGACTACGACCGAGGTCTTGACACCATCATTTGATCCATGCTCAATTCTGACCATCCTATACTGATGGTGCATCGCAGGAGGTGCCTTTAAGGCGGGAAGCCGAACCTGCGGCGGTTGACCAGCAAGGGTCAGTTCTGCCCAGCAGGCGGAAGAGGAGCGCGACGCGAATCGAAACATCGCCGCAACGGTACGGCGCACCGTTGTTTTTAAGGGAAGGATCCCTAGGAGGTATATTAATGCTCATAACTTTTCCAGGAGAAAGAGCGCTCGCCGGACAGTGTCCGAAGAGGTTGCCAATCAAGCCTCCGCCAGCCATGCTCCATCACGTGGTCCGGAAGGGGAGGCGAACACAAGGCATGAGCCGGATGTTCCTTCGACGGAGGATGCCGACAGGCTGTCCGCCACCCGGTCTGAGGTGGAGAGCGCCATGAATCACAGGCATCGCCGGACAGTTCTTCGTGACGCGTGTTTCTCCCAGGAGGCGTTGAATGCCTTTGAAGCGGGAGATGCGCACCTCCGTGCCACTCAAGATGGTTTGACCAGAGCCACGGAGCAGTATGTGAAGGACATACGGGTAATTAATTTTAATAGTTATATATGCCAGTAGCCCCCGAGACTTAAAATAGTTAAAATAACTGATTTAAGGATCATTTATTATGCAGGATCTTACGGAGAAGAATACCCACCTGTCCCAGGAGCTTCAAGAGTGCAAGGCCCAACTTGAGGCCGCACTGGCCGCCACAGGGGGAGCCACAGAGACCCCCGCTGGTAATACGTACTTCGAAAAGATAAGTAGTTAACAAAGTGTGGCGTGTGCGTAAATCTGACAATAATATTGCAGAGGGCGTCGGACTAGATTCGGACAAGCAACAGCTACTGCGTCAGCTGAAGGCCGGCGAGAGGGTGCTTATGAAGGTGCAGCAGGAGAGGAACAAGCTCCAAGATGCCCACACCCAGCTAGGAGAAGAGCTGAAAGATGTTTGGGCCCAGCTGTCTGGCTCCGTGAAGGAGAATCAGCGGCTTCGTCGCGGCATTTATAGTAAGTGCTTGAGCAAATTCCTTTGAAAAGAAGAATTCGGCGAGGAAGTCGATTGACATAAATGTGTCTTTAGGTGTGCTCACAGGTCGCCCTGCGGAGGAAATGCCCGGTTGAACGGGTGACCAACTTCCCGAGCTGGTGCAACTGTTCGAACGTGTTCGGCAGGCGATGAGTGGCGTCGTTCAGGCCTTATGGCCTTCCGTCTCCCTACCTGAGGGCCTTGGAGGGCTTGCTGAGAAGCTTCGGGGAGTACGGCGACGTCTTCGTCTGTGGAAGATATCAGCCTGCCGTCAAGGCGCCAGGGAGGCCTAGGCCATGGTGAAGACGTGGTACCCGAAGGCTGACCCAAACCACATGGCCGAGGTCGGACCTGTGGGGCCTGATGGGAAGGACATCCCTATGAGCTTGATGTACGGCCAAGTAGAGCTGGCCGCGAAATATTCCCAACAGGACTGTAAATTAGATAGCATGTTAGATGGGATTGAAGAGGAGTACAATCAGTCAGTTTGACGATGTAATTTTGAAATGACATATAGAATGCCCTCTAGCCGGATTGTAGATCGTTTGTCTTTGCGGACCTTTTCGCTTCAACCTCGGGACCCAACAGTCCGGAGTGTGTCCGAATACCCTTACAGTTATAAAAGAACCGAGGCATGCATGGAGACAAGGCGTCTAGGTCATAATTGCTTTATCAGACAAGTGCCCAACTAGCTATGTTATATCGCAGGGCAGAACTGCCTCTGCGCCATACACCATGAAAAATGGTGTGAATCCAGTAGTTCGGTTTGGCATGGTCCGCAGCCTCCAGAGTACGGAGTCGAGCTCCTCTACCCAGTGCGTGTTAGATTCCTTGAGGGACCGCACTAGTCTGGGTTTGATGCCGCTCATGATTAGACCATTTGCTCGCTTGACTTGACCGTTAGTTTGGGGGTGATAGACTGAAGCGTAGTCGAGCTTGATGCCCATGTTTTTGCACCAGAGTTTAACCTCGTCGGCCGTGAAATTCGTGTCATTATCAGTGATGATGCTGTGGGGGACGCCAAAACGGTGTACTACCCCGGATATGAAGTCTATCACAGGTCTGGATTCTGCCGTTTTAACCGGCTTGGCCTCAATCCATTTTGTGAATTTGTCCACCATGACCAATAAGTATTTGTGCTTGTGGGTTCCCCCTTTAAGGGGTCCAACCATGTAAATCCCCCAGACCGCGAACGGCCAGGTGATGGGTATAGTTTTGAGGGCGGTGGGTGGCATGTGGCTCTGATTAGCAAAGAGATGGCAACCGACGCATCGTTGGACTAAGTCCTGAGCATCTGCCCGGGCTGTCGGCCAATAAAATCCTGTACGGAAGGCCTTGCCTACAAGGGCCCGGGCTGCAGTGTGGTGCCCGCCGAGTCCGGCGTGAATTTCAGCCAGGAGATTTCGCCCTTCCTCTTCGGAGATACACCTTTGAAGGACTCCGGATATGCTTTTTTTATAAAGTTCTCCCTCATGGACCTTGTAGGCTTTAGATCGCCGAACTATGCAGCGGGCCTCATTTTGGTCTTCGGGAAGTTCCTGCCTGATTAAGTAGGCTAGGAATGGTTCCGTCCACGGGGAAATTACTGCCATTATTTCGTGGGCTGAAGGTGTTATTTCATTGGCTGAGCCGCCTATGGTGTCAGAGTGGTCTGAGTTAGGTGAGGCAGCTGGCTCCGGATTGTTATTTTCGGACTCCTCTTCCCATAATACGGATGGCTTAAAGAGCCGTTCCAGGAAGATGTTTGGAGGGACGGCGTCGCGTTTTGCACTGATGCATGCCAACACGTCTGCTGCCTGGTTATTATCCCGAGCTACATGGTGGAATTCGAGTCCTTCGAACCAAGCTGACATTTTTAGGACGGCGTCTCGGTAAGCTACCATTTTCGGATCTTTGGCGTCAAAGTCTCCATTTACTTGGGATATTGCGAGGTTGGAATCCCCGCGCACCTCTAGGCGTTGAATGCCCATGGAGATTGCCATCCGGAGGCCATGTAGAAGGGCCTCGTATTCGGCTGCGTTGTTGGAGTCCATGTACATTATTTGAAGTACGTATTGGACTATGTCTCCAGTTGGGGACGTCCAGACGACGCCAGCCCCCAAGCCAGCCAACATTTTGGATCCGTCGAAATGCATGATCCAATTGGAGTACGCGCCGTACTCTTTAGGGAGTTCGGCTTCAGTCCATTCGGCGATGAAGTCAGCCAGAACTTGCGACTTTATTAGCTCGTCGTGGTTTGTAAGTTATGTCAAATGGTAAGAGCTCAATGACCCATTTTGCAATCCTGCCCGTTGCGTCGCGATTGTTTATAATATCATTGAGAGGTACTTCGGAGGCCACCGTTATGGAACACTCTTGAAAGTAGTGTCGTAGCTTCCGGGATGCCATGAACACCGCATACGCTATCTTTTGATAATGTGGGTACCGGGACTTGCATGAAGTTAAGACAGTGGATACGTAGTACACTGGTTTTTGAAGAGGGAATTTGTGCCCTTCTGTTTCTCGTTCGACGACGAGTACCGCGCTGACAACTTGATGTGTTGCTGCGATATATAATAACATAGGTTCGCCCAGGTTGGGCGCGGCCAGGACCGGATTTGTTGCTAGTATGGCCTTTATTTCTTCGAGTCCGGCCATGGCAGCATCCGTCCATTCGAAGTGTTCGTGCGCCGGAGGAGGCGATAGAGGGGCAGAGCCTTTTCTCCCAAACAGGAGATGAAGCGACTTAGAGCCGCTACGCATCCAGTTAGTTTTTGTATTTGCTTGAGGTCTTTTGGAATATCCAATTGTGACAGAGCTCGGATCTTGGCTGGGTTTGCTTCAGTTCCTCTACCGGATACAATGAAGCCCAAGAACTTTCCAGTTGGTACTTCGAAGACACATTTTTCTGGGTTGAGCTTAATGTCATATGCTCGGAGGTTGTCGAATGTCACCCTCAAGTCGTCTACTAGAGTTTCGACGTGTTTGGTCTTGACGACCACATCGTCTATGTATGCCTCTACTGTTTTGCCTATCTGGGTAGCCAGACATGTCTGAATCATGCGCTGATATGTTGTGCCGGTGTTTTTGAGTCCGAAGGGCATTGTGTTGAAGCAGAATGGTCCATATGGAGTAATGAATGCCGTTGCGGCCTGGTCTTTCTCCGCCATCTTGATTTGATGGTATCCGGAGTATGCGTCGAGGAAGCACAATGAATCGTGCCCTGCGGTAGCATCGATGATTTGGTCGATGCGAGGGAGAGGGAAAGGGTCCTTTGGACAGGCCTTGTTAAGGTCTTTGAAATCGACGCAGAGGCGCCAGGATTTGTCCTTTTTTGGTACCATTACTAGGTTGGCTAGCTAGTCCGGATGTTTTATATCTCTGATGAATCCGGCTTCTAAGAGTTTGGCTAGCTCCTCTCCCATTGCCTGTCTTTTGGGTTCAGAAAATCGCTAAAGAGCTTGTTTGACTGGCTTGAATCCTTTTAGGATATTTAGGCTGTGCTCTGCCAGCCTGCGTGGGATTCTTGGCATGTCTGAAGGGTGCCAGGCAAAAATGTCCCAATTTTCCCGAAGGAATTCTCGTAGTGCGGCTTCTACATCAGGATTTAATTGTGCCCCAATGGAGGCCGTCTTTGTGGGGTCCGTTGGATGGACCTGAAATTTGACTATTTCATCTGCTGGTTTAAAAGAGGTGGACTTGGACCTCTTATCGAGTATCACATCGTCCCTATCCACCGTGGAGCGCAGCGCAGTTAGTTCCTCTGCCGCTAGGGCTTCGGATAATGCCTCTAGGGCCAGTGCGGTTGTCTTATTTTCAGCGCGGAGTGCTGTATCTGGATCACTGGCGAGAGTGATTATTCCATTGGGTCCAGGCATTTTGAGCTTCATGTACCCGTAATGGGGTATAGCTTGGAAGATTGTGAATGCCTCTCGCCCTAACAAAGCGTGGTATCCGCTGCCGAATGGGGCCACTTGGAACGTGACCTCTTCGGACCTGTAATTGTCCGGCGAGCCGAACACTTCATCTAGTGTGATTTTTCCTGTGCAGCGTACTTCTCGACTAGGGATTATTCCCCTGAAGGTTGTGCTGCTTCGCTCAATGCGGCTCCAGTCAATTTCCATTTTTGGAAGGGTTCCCTCGTAGATGAGGTTTAATCCGCTGCTGCCATCCATGAGTACCTTGGTAAGACGAAAGCCGTCCACTATCGGACTGAGGACCAATGCGGCTGGTGCTCTAGCTGTTTGGAATTTAGGTTCGTCGCTGGCATTGAAGGTGATAGTCGTGTCGCTCCATGGATTTGTTGTTGCTACTTGGTAGACTTCGGCGAGGCTGCGGATTGTTCGTTTCCGCTTGTTATTTGATGCGAAAGTCTCGAAGACTGTTAATACCGTAAAGATACTGCTGGGCTGGTTGCCCGGGGCTAAAAAGCCTTCGCCACTTTTGGCCACCTGCCGTAGTATCCAACATGCTCGAAGGCTATGTGTTGGAGTGGCGCCCTCCGTGCTGTGGATTTTGCAGGGTCCGTTGAGCCATCCCTCTAGTACGGTTTCGTACCCTTTAGGGGGTTTTTGCTTTTTGGTTTTCAACCCAGGTGCTTGAGTATGACGCACCCTTTTATTTCGGACTGGGGTTGTATTTAGGGCCGGATTGTCCCAAAACCTAGTTTCGATTTTCCAGGCACTCTCCATCGCGCAGTATTTTTGTACAATGGTCGCTAGGTCGGCGAAGCGTGTAACTTCGCGACGACTGATGGCGTTTATGATTCCCTTGTCCGTGCAATTGTTGCAGAAAATTGAAATCGCGCTTTCTTCACGGCAGTCCTTTATCCTGTTCATAACCAGGAGGAATCTGGCCCAGTAATGATGTATTGTTTCATCGGGCTCTTGCCGTATTTGAGATAGATTGCTTATGTTTGGGTGGGCGGGTGGAATTAAGTTCAGAACCCCGCCCGATCTGAGGCTCAAAGGCCAAGAAGCTTCCGGATTCGGAAGCTTGGTTTGCTGGATGCTTTCCAACAAATCTGGTCCGATGCCTGACTTTAGGTTCAGTATTTGATTAGCGTCCGTCCCTCCGCGGGAATCCGGCATGGAGGGATCGGGAATCCGGACATATTTGGTTTTTATCATAGAAGAAGAGTCGCCGCATTGTTCCTTTACCACAACAACGTGGTGGGTAACCTGGGGAGAGTTAATTTCTCTCAGATTGGTTTTAAGCCCAATCTGATCGTAGTCGGTAGCGACTCCCAGGGCGGCGATGCGATCCAAGAGCTCGTTTACGGAGGAGAGCTCAATCGGATCTAGCTGCTCGGCGAATTCCGAGCTGACGTGAAGATCGCTTTTAATGACCCGAGAGGTCATTGTCGGAGCGGTGGCCGAACAGGCGGTCATAAGAAAACCGCCTAGCCGGATAGTCTGGCCGGCGGCCAAAGCTCCCTTGACAACGGTGCCGTCTTTAAAGACGGGAAAAGGCATCCTTCCTGATGGTGACGGCACAGAGGAACTCTCCATGAAAGCACCAATGTCGGTGTCAAAACCGGCGGATCTCGGGTAGGGGGTCCCGAACTATGCGTCTAGGCGGATGGTAACAGGTGTGACGCCCCCGATTCAATCGTACACTAATCATGCACGCAAATGTGTACGATCAAGATCAGGGACTCACGGGAAGATATCACAACACAACTCTAAAACATAAATAAGTCATACAAGCATCATAATACAAGCCAGGGGCCTCGAGGGCTCGAATACAAGTGCTCGATCATAGACGAGTCAGCAGAAGCAACAATATCTGAGTACGGACATAAGTTAAACAAGTTTGCCTTAAGAAGGCTAGCACAAACTGGGATACAGATCGAAAGAGGCGCAGGCCTCCTGCCTGGGATCCTCCTAACTACTCCTGGTCGTCGTCAGCGGGCTACACGTAGTAGTAGGCACCTCCGGTGTAGTAGGAGTCGTCGTCGACGGTGGCGTCTGGCTCCTGGACTCCAGCATCTGGTTGCGACAACCAGAAAGAAAGGAAAGGGGGAAAGGGGGGGAGAAAGCAACCGTGAGTACTCATCCAAAGTACTCGCAAGCAAGGAACTACACTACATATGCATGGGTATATGTGTAAGGAGGCCATATCAGTGGACTGAACTGCAGAATGCCAGAATAAGAGGGGGATAGCTAGTCCTATCGAAGACTACGCTTCTGGCAGCCTCCGTCTTGCAGCATGTAGAAGAGAGTAGATTGAAGTCCTCCAAGTAGCATCTCCAAGTAGCATCGCATAGCATAATCCTACCCGGCGATCCTCTCCTCGTCGCCCTGTTAGAGAGCGATCATCGGGTTGTATCTGGCACTTGGAAGGGTGTGTTTTATTAAGTATCCGGTTCTAGTTGTCATAAGGTCAAGGTACAACTCCAAGTCGTCCTGTTACCGAAGATCACGGCTATTCGAATAGATTAACTTCCCTGCAGGGGTGCACCACGTAACCCAACACGCTCGATCCCATTTGGCCGGACACACTTTCCTGGGTCATGCCCGGCCTCGGAAGATCAACACGTCGCAGCCCCACCTAGGCACAACAGAGAGGTCAGCACGCCGGTCTAAATCCTATGCACGCAGGGGTCTGGGCCCATCGCCCATTGCACACCTGCACGTTGCGTACGCGAACGGTGAGCAGACCTAGCAACCTCCATTACAAAGGAAGTTGCCTTAACGCAGTCCAACCCGGCGCGCGCCGCTCAGTCGCTGACGTCAAGAAGGCTTCGGCTGATACCACGACGTCGAGTGCCCATAACTTTCCCGTGTAGTTGGTTAGTGCGTATAGGCCAGTGGCCAGACTCAGATCAAATACCAAGATCTCGTTAAGCATGTTAAGTATCCGCGAACGCCGAACAGGGCCAGGCCCACCTCTCTCCTAGGCGGTCTCAACCTGCCCTGTCGCTCCGCCTCAAAGTAACAGTCGGGAGCCGTCGGGAACCCAGGCCCACCTCTACCAGGATGGAGCCACCTGTCCTTCCAGCCCCCACATCGGAATCACTTGCGGGTACTCAACGAGCTGACCCGACTTTAGTCACCATCTGTATAGTATGTATATATGTATAGTATATACCCGTGATCACCTCCCAAGTGATCACGGCCCGATAGTGTAGCAAGGCAGACTGACAAGAATGTAGGGCCAATGATGATAAACTAGCATCCTATACTAAGCATTTAGGATTGCGGGTAGGGTATCAATGACTGTAGCAACAATGACAGGCTATGCAACAGAATAGGAGTAACCGAACAGTAACATGCTATACTACTCTAATGCAAGCAGTATAGAGAAGAATAGGCGATATCTGGTGATCAAGGGGGGGCTTGCCTGGTTGCTCTGGCAAGGAGGGGTCGTCGGCGACGTAGTCGATCACAGGGGCATCATCGGTCTCGGGGTCTACCGGAGAGAAGAGGGGGAAGAAACAGTAAATATAAAGCAAACATAGCATAACAGGACAACCAGCAGAGCTAGGCGTGTTCTAACGTGGTGCTACACGATACCGGCGAGGGGGGAAGTCAACCGGGAATGTTTTCCCGGTTCCGGACCTGTGTTAGACAAATGACCGGAGGGGGAAAGTCCCACGTTCAGCATGCTAGGGGCATGTGACAGATGAACGGACCGCGTATTCGGACTCGTTGGATTTTTCTGAGCAACTTTCATATAGAAACATTTTCATCCGACTTACGGGTTAATTTCTATGAATTTCTAAAGATTAAACCATTTTCAGAAATTATTTAAATTAACAGAAATGAATTATGACGTCAGCAGAGTGTCAGCATGACATCAGCAGGTCAACAGACCCGCTGACTGGTCAAACTGGCCAATTGGTCCCACCTGTCATTGGCAGTGGGCTAACAACAATTCATTTTAATTTAAACAGAATAATTAGTGATTGGACCCCACTAGTCAGTGACTCATTAGTTTAGCTAATTATGTTTATTTAGGAAAACGTTTTAATTAGGTTAAAAAGGCGGGGGGGCGTGTGTCAGTGGCACTGAGTGCACAGTCAGCAAAGTTGACCGGGTCAACTGGTCAACAGGAGGCCAGGGGCCCCACTGGCAGTGACCCAGGGGTGGCCCCAGGTGTGCCACGTCGATGGTGGCCGGCGGCTAAATGCCGGCGACCGAAAATACGGCAGAGGCGCTCGGGATCTCGCCGGAATCCACGTACAGGGGGCCATTTGGCCCGTGCGTTGGCACGTTCGAACGAGTGAGCAACGCCGCATCCAACGCGGGTGGCCACGCGAGCTGTGATGGCCGGAGCCGCCGCCGGCGACAGGGACGGCGGAGACCCGAAGCACGGCGAACTCGCGCGCAATGAAATGGAGGCCAAAATTGGCGGCGCGCTACTCCTACGGCGACTACTCAAAGCCACGAACGCGTTGGTGAGCTCGGTGGACCGGGACGAGCCCTACCGTGATAGCTGCGAGCTCGATAGCGGAGTCAGGGTGCGGCAGTGGCGGCGCATCGTGCACAGCTTGCTGCGGCACGTAAACGGAGCTAGGATGGGGAGAGGAAAGGGGTGGAGCTCACCGAGTGGCTCACACGATGGCCCGTGGTGGTTTAGGAGCTGCAGAGACGTCGTCGGAGCCGAGGATGAGCGGCGGCGACCGGAGATGTGGACGAAGGCAAACGGATTCAGCGGGGCTCCACATCTCCACCTGGTGGCACCAGGAGAGGTTGCCGACCGCGACGAGGCCCGTGGATAAGGCCAGCAGGCACGGGGCCGCCGGTGGCCATGGCAACGACGGAGGACGGCGGCAAGGGCGCTCGGGCCGCGGATCTGGAGGAGAGGAGGGGCGGAGCGAGCGATGGCGAGGGAGGGAGAGTGGATAGGGATTGAGGAGAGGCCGAGGGAAAGGAGAGGTGGATCTTTATCCACCCGCGACGCCTGTAGTGGTGTGGTCGACAAGGTGGGTTCGGCAGCGACGGCGGGCATGCCTCGGTCGCTTGAACAGAGAACGGGAGGGAGGAGGAGGAGGCCGTGGTGGGCTGGGTTCCAGGCACTGTGCACTTAGGCCCAGTCCTGATTAGTAGCCTAGGCCCTTTTTTGTATTTATTTGTTTTCTGTTTATTAGTTTTCTATTTTATTTCTATATATTTTTGTTTTATAGAATATACAAGTAGTACCTAAATTAGTGTTACAAAATACCCCAATGCCACAAAAATTTGGTGACAAAATAAAATAGTTTAGTAATTTATTAATTGTAAAAGGCATTTAATTAATTGCTTTTGCTACTGTTTAAATCCTTATAGTTCATTTAAGCATTTTATAAAAGCTTGGTTTCTCCACCATAATTGCTTACGATTTATTTGAAACAACCCGAACATTTTAGTTTTAATTTTTGAGAACTTTTGTTGTTTGCTTTTCTTTTGAAATTGAATTTGAATCGGTTTCGAACTAACGCGAGATTAGCAACAGTAATCGAGGTGACGTGGCATTATTAGCAGAGGTTACTGTAGCTTGATTATCCGGGCGTCACAATTCTCCTCCACTACAAGAAATCTCGTCCCGAGATTTAAGAGGGGAACTAGGGGGTAAGGTCTGGTTACGGAATTCTAACGAATCTTCTCGTTCTTGGTTGCTCTTCTTGAAGTGGTCGATCCTTTTCGTTGATGTATTCATTTCTCTGCTTTAGGTCATCATGATGAAGTCGGCATCCTTTCTTCGGGAATTCCATCGTACTTTCAAAAGAATAAAGGGTGGGTATTCCGGGGGAACGAACCTCTGCAAGGTTAACTATCTGGTCAATAACATCGACGAAGGTGGTGGGAAGTAACTCTCGAATTGAAACTTAAGAAAGTATCGAGAGCAAAGTAAGGAGGTATCATGGGAAGTTTCGAGCGGGCAGGCAATCGTTTGATGCCTGTTACAAGGCGTGAAAGGGGTTCAGAGCAACGGGAATAAGCAGTGTGTCTGATACCAGAATAGATCACTAGGAAGGTGGCTCGTGATCTCTCATACGAAGCCAAGCGTGAGGATTAGCTTTAGGAACATGGGTGTACAGGAGAGTCAGGTTTCGATCCTGTGGAACTGTGGGTTATGGGCCCACCATGTGGGTTAAAAGTATTAAGGGCGGAGACGTCTTGCGTGATCATGCAAGCAAGGTATGTCAGAGGGTAGCCTATCAGTTATGTCGGCAACAACAGCGATACCAAAGGCGAGGGATGAAGAGAACCATTTTCCTGCTCGTTGAACGAGGCGGACCAATAGGCAAAGTTCTCGTCCATCGGTGGTTACCGGAATGTCATCAACAATAGTAACAGGGTCTTACAGACAGAGCGGTACAACAAGGTGCTTACCTAAGCAGGGAATTATCTCTGCTCAGTTAAGTCAGATTACAGGAAAGGCTAAACAAAAGAATGGAAAGGAAAACGTGATTATCAGATTAAACAGAACAATGGAAAGAAAATTATGATTACACACAATTATTAGGACAATATCCTTTCCATGTACAAGCAGAACATGGCATACAGGGTAGGAGAGCAAGTACCCAACCATTCAGAAAAGAGGCAAGGATTAATCAAGATGTTACCCATACAACGGTGTTTGGATAACTAGGCAAGAAACATTTAGCTTTGGGCTTCAAATGTTTTTGTTGAAAATCGAAGTACCATAGACATGCTTCGAGATAGCATTGACATGGTCTTCAAGCAAAGGTCAGACTTGGATATACAAAGGATTCATCAGGAACAACTTATAAAATAAGTTTCACAATTTCCTCATGGAAGAATGGTTAACCTTGCTAAGATGGAAACTATAACAATTGGTCCTCCGGCCAGGTGTGCTAGGCATGACATCACCTTACCGGGTCATATAAAGACCAATGTTCTGACTCTTGGAAAATGTTCCAACCATCATATCTGACCAAGATTCAGATCTGATTGGTGTCAGGATACCTCAGACTCGGGATGCCTGAGAAGAAAGGTGCAACACAAATTGACGGGATGACACTGTAAGATTCTCAGGAAATGAACTATGAAGTAATTTCCGTTAACAAGAGTTCATCATTAACCCAAGGAGAGGACAAGGAGGTGGCTGATGAACTCAACGACAATTCATCAAAATTTCCAAAGGATGGATTTCCACAATTATGTGAACAAGGAGATAACATTTGTCAGATCAAAATGATATATTGATGTATGCTTGAGGAAAACATACACAATTTAACAATGGTTGAAAGGTGCACCCGGAATATGGGCCGGGTTGCACGGCCAACATTGGAATGGTGATTCAATAATCAATAGTCTAAGAATGAACGGCCGACCATTAACTTCAAAGCAATAGGGTTGCTAAAAGGGCGGAATCCAAACAGCACCGCTCACTTGTTGGTACCTTGGTTGGAATCAACACGAGGACCCAAGAAAGAATGGTGATGGTGAGAAGTATCACCATACCAAGAATTCTTAAGAGGTGGTGAAATTCCCACGACATTCTTGACATAAAAGGTGGTAATATTCCAAGGTAAAGAAGAACAATGCTGGGTAGCAAGGAACTCAAGGTATAACACAAAACACGAACAAGTTTGTGTTGGAGGGAAGGCAGTATAGTGGTTGATGATAACACAAATCATCGAGGCAAGGATGTATTTCTCATCATGAATCCGATTGATATCCTGGAAGAGCTCATAAGGTTGATGATGATCACGACACATTTGTCGAGAGGTTACACGAAGATGTAATTGATCGACGATGACATCAAGTCAAACGAATGATGAAGCGAAAGGTTATTGGAACCACGGTTAGGACACAAACCCCAAAGCAAGCTTGCTGTCCAAAGCGAAATGATATGATGAGGAAAGATCGACGTAAGCTTAGCTCATCGTCAAAAATTATGCTCTGGGAAGAGGACCAGGTAGCACAGTTAAAATCGGCACGACAAGGATATAGCCAAACAGGCTAGGAATGACGTGATGGAATTCAAACTCGTAAGTAATGAAGGTTACCAAGAGTTGCTTAATCGCGATGCAGACTCGTGTCAATTATCGGTGTCTTTGAGTGTTAAATAACTCAGAGCCCGTGAAAAATTGGAATCAATGAGAATGTAGCACTTGATGAAGAACTCATAAGAAGTTATGCAGTTCCGTGATAATCTTGAGATACCTGGGGGTAATACTCGAGGACAAATCAAAGTAGAGGTTGGACTGGGGTATTACTCTACAGAAGACAAGTGCTTAAACTTGCACGAGAAATGGTATTTAAAGAAGAACATGGTCGGAAACCTCGATCATAAATGATCGAACCACGGATACAGGATGAACTTATAACAAGGGGGTAACTATTTTTACGAGCAGCTTCCATGATAAGTTATACATCGTGTCCATGGGCATGAACGCAAGGTTCAAGGTCGACTCCCACTTCTTCAATGTATAACCTCCCATTCACTTCTCGCTTTGATAAAGGCATTAGTGTTGAAAGCTTTACCTGGTGTAATACCAGATGAGTATGACTCGTGAAAACTTTCGAGTTCACACATATTAAGGAAGGCATAGGTTCAACCCGTCAGGGTATCGTGGAAACATATACCACAAGCTTCAATAGTAACTAACACAAGCTCGATAGTAGAGCATGGTTGACAAAAACAGAGGATACAATTTACCTAAGGCATTATGTATCAGGGAAAGAACTTCTCGAGGTTTTTGTATACGAAGGACACTGTCGGATGATATTTCAACAAAGGATCCGACAGTCCTTAGTGAAACTGATGTGAGTATCGGCACACAACCAGAGGAAGAAACAATGCGAAGGCATTGGATTATAGAAGCAACTTACTAATTCAAAGCTCACATGTAAAGGAATTATGATTACCAAATCAAAGGATCAGAAGCAAACGCTCTGATTAAGGATGGATAAGTTGAGTAAGCTTAGGGGTAAAATCGACAACAATTTGATTGGTCGAGATCAAGCTCATGTTTAAAGTGACGTCTGAGTCGGAAAGATAATTTAAAAGGATCAACTGATGATTGCGTGCATTCGCACTCATTTTGAATCAATAGGATCAAAATGACGGTGCCTAAGGATACTAACGAATATTGCCAGACATATGGAAAGCATCCAAAATGCAAGCAGACAAGTATTGCAGAGCAATAAGCTACTAAGGATTTTTGGAGTATCGAATAGTATTTTGAAGACCACTGTGGAACACATGAACAACGTTGAAAGAACGGATACTCGGTAAGTGTGAGGAGTTATCCATAGGGGGTATTCATGTGGCAAAGATTTGCAATGCAATGGCTCAAAAGATTCTTAAAAGTCGAAGAACAATTCGATGCATCTTGTAATAACAAGAGCAGCTAGGGATGAATGTAAGAATGGCAAGGGTAATAAGTTATCCATAAGGATTTATCGGTGGTAGGGAATTGCAAAAGAAGTGGGCACAAAGTCTCGAGAGAACTTCAGCGAGTATCTTCGGAATCTTCTGGTGTAACAAACGATCATCGGGAGTGAGGGGCTCTCCGGGAGAAAGTATTTTCGAGAACCTAAAGTTAGATTTTTAGAAAATCATTTAACCCGAATAGAGGAGAGATTAGAGTCCCAGAGTATAGGTCGAGGAATAAAAGATCCTAATACTACCCAATTGGCGACATGGGCCCATGGGCCGCACAGCCAAGTTAGTAAAACAATTTTCATCGACTAGACTCAACTTCGGCCAAGGAGTTGGAAAGGGGGATTCCTACAGGCAGTCGGCTCTGATACCAACTTGTGACGCCCCCGATTCAATCGTACACTAATCATGCACGCAAATGTGTACGATCAAGATCAGGGACTCACGGGAAGATATCACAACACAACTCTAAAACATAAATAAGTCATACAAGCATCATATACAAGCCAGGGGCCTCGAGGGCTCGAATACAAGTGCTCGATCATAGACGAGTCAGCGGAAGCAACAATATCTGAGTACAGACATAAGTTAAACAAGTTTGCCTTAAGAAGGCTAGCACAAACTGGGATACAGATCGAAAGAGGCGCAGGCCTCCTGCCTGGGATCCTCCTAACTACTCCTGGTCGTCGTCAGCGGGCTGCACGTAGTAGTAGGCACCTCCGGTGTAGTAGGAGTCATCGTCGACGGTGGCGTCTGGCTCCTGGACTCCAGCATCTGGTTGCGACAACCGGAAGAAGGAAAGGGGAAAAGGGGGGAGAAAGCAACCGTGAGTACTCATCCAAAGTACTCGCAAGCAAGGAACTACACTACATATGCATGGGTATATGTGTAAGGAGGCCATATCAGTGGACTGAACTGCAGAATGCCAGAATAAGAGGGGGATAGCTAGCCCTATCGAAGACTACGCTTCTGGCAGCCTCCGTCTCGCAACATGTAGAAGAGAGTAGATTGAAGTCCTCCAAGTAGCATCTCCAAGTAGCATCGCATAGCATAATCCTACCCGGCGATCCTCTCCTCGTCGCCCTGTTAGAGAGCGATCACCGGGTTGTATCTGGCACTTGGAAGGGTGTGTTTTATTAAGTATCCGGTTCTAGTTGTCATAAGGTCAAGGTACAACTCCAAGTCGTCCTGTTACCGAAGATCACGGCTATTCGAATAGATTAACTTCCCTGCAGGGGTGCACCACATAACCCAACACGCTCGATCCCATTTGGCCGGACACACTTTCCTGGGTCATGCCCGGCCTCGGAAGATCAACACGTCGCAGCCCCACCTAGGCACAACAGAGAGGTCAGCACGCCGGTCTAAATCCTATGCGCGCAGGGGTCTGGGCCCATCGCCCATTGCACACCTGCACGTTGCGTACGCGGCCGGTGAGCAGACCTAGCAACCTCCATTACAAAGGAAGTTGCGTTAACGCAGTCCAACCCGGCGCGCGCCGCTCAGTCGCTGACGTCAAGAAGGCTTCGGCTGATACCACGACGTTGAGTGCCCATAACTTTCCCGCTTAGTTGGTTAGTGCGTATAGGCCAGTGGCCAGACTCAGATCAAATACCAAGATCTCGTTAAGCGTGTTAAGTATCCACGAACGCCGAAAAGGGCCAGGCCCACCTCTCTCCTAGGTGGTCTCAACCTTCCCTGTCGCTCTGCCTCAAAGTAACAGTCGGGAGCCGTCGGGAACCCAGGCCCACCTCTACCAGGATGGAGCCACCTGTCCTTCCAGCCCCCACATTGGAATCACTTGCGAGTACTCAACGAGCTGACCCGACTTTAGTCACCATCTGTATAGTATGTATATATGTATAGTATATACCCGTGATCACCTCCCAAGTGACCACGGCCCGATAGTGTAGCAAGGCAGACTGACAAGAATGTAGGGCCAATGATGATAAACTAGCATCCTATACTAAGCATTTAGGATTGCGGGTAGGGTATCAATGACTGTAGCAACAATGACAGGCTATGCAACAGAATAGGAGTAACCGAACAGTAACATGCTATACTACTCTAATGCAAGCAGTATAGAGAAGAATAGGCGATATCTGGTGATCAAGGGGGGGCTTGCCTGGTTGCTCTGGCAAGGAGGGGTTGTCGGTGACGTAGTCGATCACAGGGGCATCATCGGTCTCGGGGTCTACCGGAGAGAAGAGGGGGAAGAAACAGTAAATATAAAGCAAACATAGCATAACAGGACAACCAGCAGAGCTAGGCGTGTTCTAACGTGGTGCTACACGATACCGGCGAGGGGGGAAGTCAACCGGGAATGTTTTCCCGGTTCCGGACCTGTGTTAGACAAATGATCGGAGGGGGAAAGTCCCATGTTCAGCATGCTAGGGGCATGTGACAGATGAACGGACCGCGTATTCGGATTCGTTGGATTTTTCTGAGCAACTTTCATATAGAAAACATTTTCATCCGACTTACGGGTTAATTTCTATGAATTTCTAAAGATTAAACCATTTTCAGAAATTATTTAAATTAACAGAAATGAATTATGACGTCAGCAGAGTGTCAGCATGACATCAGCAGGTCAACAGACCCGCTGACTGGTCAAACTGGCCAATTGGTCCCACCTGTCATTGGCAGTGGGCTAACAACAATTCATTTTAATTTAAACAGAATAATTAGTGATTGGACCCCACTAGTCAGTGACTCATTAGTTTAGCTAATTATGTTTATTTAGGAAAACGTTTTAATTAGGTTAAAAAGGCGGGGGGCGTGTGTCAGTGGCACTGAGTGCACAGTCAGCAAAGTTGACCTGGTCAACTGGTCAACAGGAGGCCAGGGGGCCCACTGGCAGTGACCCAGGGGTGGCCCCAGGTGTGCCACGTCGATGGTGGCCGGCGGCTAAACGCCGGTGACCGAAAATACGGCAGAGGCGCTCGGGATCTCGCTGGAATCCACGTACAGGGGGCCATTTGGCCCGTGCGTTGGCACATTCAAACGAGTGAGCAACGCCGCATCCAACGCCGGTGGCCACGCGAGCTGTGATGGCCGGAGCCGCCGTCGGCGACAGGGACGGCGGAGACCCGAAGCACGGCGAACTCGCGCGCGATGAAACGGAGGCCAAAATGGGTGGCGCGCTACTCCTACAGCGACTACTCGAAGCCACGAACGCGTTGGTGAGCTCGGCGGGCCGGGACGAGCCCTACCGTGATGGCTGCGAGCTCGATAGCGGAGTCAGGGTGCGGCAGTGGTGGCGCATCGTGCACAGCTTGCTGCGGCACGTAAACGGAGCTAGGACGGGGAGAGGGAAGGGGTGGAGCTCACCGAGTGGCTCACACGATGGCCCGTGGTGGTTTAGGAGCTGCAGAGACGTCGTCAGAGCCGAGGATGAGCGGCGGCGACCGGAGATGTGGACGAAGGTGAACGGAGGCAGCGGGGCTCCACATCTCCACTTGGTGGCACTAGGAGAGGTTGCCGACCGCGGCGAGGCCCGTGGACAAGGCCAGCAGGCACGGGGCCGCCGGTGGCCGTGGCAACAACGGAGGACGGCGGCGAGGGCGCTCGGGCCGCGGATCTGGAGGAGAGGAGGGGTGGAGCGAGCAATGGCGAGGGAGGGAGAGTGGATAGGGATTGAGGGGAGGCCGAGGGGAAGGAGAGGTGATCTTTATCCACCCGCGACGCCTATAGCGGTGTGGTCGACGAGGTGGGTTCGGCGGCAACGGCGGGCACGCCTTGGTCGCTTGAACAGAGAACGGGGGGAGGAGGAGGAGGCCGTGGTGGGCTGGGTTCCAGGCACTGTGCACTTAGGCCCAGTCCTCATCAGTAGCCTAGGCCCTTTTTTGTATTTATTTGTTTTCTGTTTATTAGTTTTCTATTTTATTTTCTATATATTTTTGTTTTATAAAATATACAAGTAGTACCTAAATTAGTGTTACAAAATACCCCAATGCCACAAAAAGTTTGGTGACAAAATAAAATAGTTTAGTAATTTATTAATTGTAAAAGGCATTTAATTAATTGCTTTTGCTACTGTTTAAATCCTTATAGTTCATTTAAGCATTTTATAAAAGCTTGGTTTCTCCACCATAATTGCTTACGATTTATTTGAAACAACCCGAACATTTTAGTTTTAATTTTTGAAAACTTTTGTTGTTTGCTTTTCTTTTGAAATTGAATTTGAATTGGTTTCGAACTAACGTGAGATTAGCAACAGTAATCAAGGTGACGTGGCATTATTAGCAGAGGTTACTATAGCTTGATTATCCGGGCGTCACAACAGGAGACAAGGGACACGATGTTTTACCCAGGTTCGGGCCCTCTTAATGGAGGTAAAACCCTACGTCCTGCTTGATTAATATTGATGATGTGTGTTACAAGAGTGGATCTACCACGAGATCAAGGAGGCTAAACCCTAGAAGCTAGCCTATGGTATGATTGTTGTTCGTCCTATGGACTAAAGCCATCCGGTTTATATAGACACCGGAGAAGGCTAGGGTTACACAAAGTCGGATACAATGGTAGGAGATCTACATATCCGTATCGCCAAGCTTGCCTTCCACGCCAAGGAAAGTCCCATCCGGACACGGGACGAAGTCTTCAATCTTGTATCTTCATAATCTTGGAGTCCGGACGACCATGATAGTTCGGCTATCCGGATACCCCCTAGTCCGGGACTCCCTCAGGGGGCGCCGGCCAAGGGGGTGCCTTGCCCCCCAAGGCAAGTGGAGGCGCCCCCTCCCCTAGGGTTCCCAACCCTAGGCGCAGGGGGGCCAAGGGGGGCGCACCAGCCCACCAGGGGCTGGTTCCCCTCCCACTTCAGCCCATGGGGCCCTCCGGGATAGGTGGCCCCACCCGGTGGACCCCCGGGACCCTTCCGATGGTCCCGGTACAATACCGGTGACCTGCGAAACTTTCCCGATGGTCGAAACTCAACTTCCCATATATAATTCTTTACCTCCGGACCATTCTGGAACTCCTCATGATGTCCGGGATCTCATCCGGGACTCCGAACAACTTTCGGTTTGCTGCATACTAATATCTCTACAACCCTAGCGTCACCGAACCTTAAGTGTGTAGACCCTACGGGTTCGGGAGACACGTAGACATGACCGAGACGACTCTCCGGCCAATAACCAACAGCGGGATCTAGATACCCATGTTGGCTCCCACATGCTCCTCGATGATCTCATCGGATGAACCACGATGTCGAGGATTCAAGCAACCCCGTATACAATTCCCTTTGTCAATCGGTATGTTACTTACCCGAGATTCGATCATCGGTATCCAAATACCTCGTTCAATCTCGTTACCGGCAAGTCACTTTACTCGTACCGTAATGCATGATCCCGTGACCAGATACTTGGTCACTTTGAGCTCATTATGATGATGCATTACTGAGTGGGCCCAGAGATACTCTCCGTCATACGGAGTGACAAATCCCAGTCTCGATCTGTGTCAACCCAACAGACACTTTCAGAGATACCCATAGTATACCTTTATAGGCACCCAGTTACGTTGTGATGTTTGGTACACCCAAAGCACTCCTACGGTATCAGGGAGTTACACGATCTGATGGTCTAAGGAAAAGATACTTGACATTGGAAAAGCTCTAGAAAACGAACTACACGATCTTGTGCTATGCTTAGGATTGGGTCTTGTCCATCACATCATTCTCCTAATGATGTGATCTCGTTATCAATGACATCCAATGTCAATAGTCAGGAAACCATGACTATATGTTGATTAACGAGCTAGTCAACTAGAGGCTCACTAGGGACATGTTGTGGTCTATGTATACACACGTATATTACGATTTCCGGATAATACAATTATAGCATGAATAAAAGACAATTATCATGAACAAGGAAATATAATAATAATCCTTTTATTATTGCCTCTAGGGCATATTTCCAACAGTTACATGTGCTAAATTACATACCAGTGCACATCTATATCTATATTTGTACTTTATTTCTGTACTACTATATAGTGTACCAGTTTTGAGATGGATCCAGAGCATCAATCATAACCGTTGGTCTCCAAAATCCAAGGGCTAAGATCAGCCGGATTCGCCATGAACAGTAGACTGTTGTTGCCTCTGCTGTGTTCTAGAATATTCACGTGGCCCTTCCAGGAAAAAAAGGCCCATATGCGATGCCTCATGGGCTATATTACTGCTTGAGCGCATGACGACTTGAGCCCAGATAAGAAGGTTTGGGAGGAGAATGGGAAGAAAAAATAATAGAGTAACATACAGTTTTTTAATGAACCTCCAGTATTTTAGATGTGGATGTACAGTTTTTTGTTTGAATATTAAAACCAATTGTGGGTGGAATTCCATTTATCAAAATCACTCCATTATACTTTTTTCGAGTCACACTCCAAAATCACTCCATTCTTTTAAGACGTGCATTGCACGTGCATACATACTAGTATAGTTAATATGCTTTAGTTTTGTTCTGATGCCACCTGTTGGTTCCATCAGACTGGTTAATGTTCTCTATGCTTAATTACACATCAGCAAACTAGCATGTGGTTCCACTGCTTTTTGTTCGTTTTACCCTACATTTTCTGATGCTAGCTATTACATCACTGCTCTGAGCCTCTGTTCATTACTTATTTGTGTGTTCTTGATCTTCCCAAGTTGCATGACTAATTTGATGCTTCTATTAATTATGGAGCTGCCAACCCCATCAAGCAAAATATTTTTTCTTTTGGGGCCGGCACCTCGAACAAGCATAAAAATAGAGGGAAGCAGATATATTGTCGCGTATGCACACACCCTTCTTTCATTAGTTTAGATGAACCATTGATGATCAATTCGGACCAGTGCATGCAATTAAAATTAATTTTACCTAAATAGATGGTGCAGAATAAACTACAATAACTAGATTTGCAACCATGGGATGCTGATGATATTTTCAAAGAACATTGCAACAGCAGCTAGGCTTCATAGCAACATATGGTAAGCGAATGTGTTTTAGTACATGTGAAATGTAATGCGAGTGGGCTGCTTTCTTGGCTTGTGCCCTCAACGTGTAATCCTACCGAATTACAAATAGTTCAGTTGTCTGCTTTGCTGTATTGCTTGATTCGAATGCTTGTTTGTTGTTACGCTATACCTGAGTTGGCCAATATGTCAGCAGTGCCTGCTGTACTATCGTAAAGAAATGCATGCCTATTTCATTTGAGTCCTTAAATTTTCCTCTCAACTTCATCACAAGACTGTCTTCGTAGTTTATATGAGGCCACACTGTTAAGTGCTTTCTCACATTATTTCAACTGCTTAGATGCCTTGGCAACTTAAATATAGCGGTTGTACACTCCCTTTTAACTAGGGATGTCAACTGGGTCCCGCTTAATCCCGATTAAAGTCCACTAGTGGTATGATAGTTCAGAAGAGTTTTTGTATTTTGAGGAAAATGAACTAGGGAGGTAGCAAAAACTAACTAGATGGGACTGGCGGATGTCGTTTATTTGCCACTTACATCCCTAGTTTCATCTTACCATTTTAATTTCTTTTCGGCTCATGCTGCTTCGAACCATTCAAATATAGTTTGCCATGCTCGGCAATAATTTGTCCGTCATTTACCATGTAAGCTTACTGCCTGGATCATACGATAACTATCTCTTACTTATGTCTAGCGGAAACCTTTCAGGATGTCGTTCACACTATGACACAATGTACAACCCCAGAATCTATTTGTGGAAGCAGTGCGCCATCCATGTTACCAGATGGTAGCAGTTCAGAGGCAACACCGTCGGAGAGCAGTCTGAGCACAGATATTATAGTGCTTGAGGCTCTACTAGAGGCAGAAAGAGATGGTGTGGCTGCCATGAATGAGGTAATCTTTATCTTGAGGCTGGAAATTACGGAATTAGCGGCACGCATTATGCAAGCAACCCAAGAATTGGAGGAAGTAAGAATGTTGCATTTGAAGACGGAGGAGGTCCTGCTGTTTCTGCTATCTGAAGCCCAAGGTAATCCCTGTTCTTCTTTAGATACCAGTTGAAATTGTCATTAGATTATTGTACTTGCATGTTGTGTCATGTCTCTGAATGGATTATGTTGCAAGACCCCCTATGTTGTCCGGAATTCCATGTTGTCCATGTGTTGTAATGATCCGAATTTTTTAGGCGAGGTAATCCTCAGTACTTGTATGATTGACATAAGGTGAACTTTTTTTCGTGTGAGCATATTGTATTGGATGAAATAACTGTATGAATCAGAGTGTATCCAACCTACTGAATTCGAAGATCACGGCATTTCTAAATCATAATCATATATAAAGGTGGAATAAATCTTTGTTGTGGTGTTGAAGAAATAAATAACAAAATGTATAATTATCTGTGGATATTCGTAATCGAATACAAATTGGATTTGAATTTAGTTTGCCAGGTCCCAGGGCAAACGTGAATGCTAATTCTCCCAAGTTTTGAACGAAGCGGCTAAACACCCACTATAATTTGTGGGCTGCCCGAAGCAAGTGTTTGCAAGATGGAAATTACTGTCTACCCCTGACACTGAGAACATCCTTATCGACTAGATTTACACTGCTGTCGATAGGGGTAGACTAGTAACTTCAATCAGACGTGACACGACGGCCTCTGAGCCCATTCAGACATGGTGGGCGCCAAACATGGGCGGCAAAACACATTTGATTCAAGCTCGTCCAAAAGACATGTGTCTCTTCCTCCATTTCCCCATTCATACACGGTGGGTGGCAAAACAAACTCTCCTCGTCCGAAATCGATGTAGGCTAATATTTTAAATAGGGGCAGATGTGTAACTTCCATCAGACGTGACACAACCGCCCTACCTGTCAGCCCCATTCATACACCGTGGGCGCCAACCGTGGGCGGCAAAACACCCTCTCCTCGCCCGAAATAGTTACCGGCAAATATTTGGGAGATGCGAGATTACCGTCCTATCCCCAACCGACGCGATGTCCGAAATTTTAAACGGGGGATAAGTTCGTAACTTTCCCCCATTTTAGAGAAGCGTGTCCCAAAGTTTGAGATCCCCCCCTCCCCTCCATTTCCCCATTCATACACCACTGGCGACACGACAACCTGCGCACTGCGGCCAGCCTCCTCCGTCCGCCACCCCATCCTCCACCTTGCCGGAGCCGCTACCCCTACCCCATCGTCCACTGCAAGAGATGGACGTCTCTCATCCACGGCGCTGGACCAGGATCCTTTCATCGCCTCCTCTCGCTTCATCGGCACCATCGTCCACCTTGTCGTTGCTGCTCCTACGACCGCCTCGTCCACGGCAACAAGATATATTCCCTGACCCGGCCGTCTGTCGTCTAAAGTCTTCTTCCCCACCGCCGACAGCCATCGCACCCGCAGCACCCTGAACGTATCAGCATAGGCCTACACGGCGTCGCAAGAGAGGTGGTACTCTTCCATATGTGCTTAAGTTATTGATCTCACCCGGAAAATAGATCGTAATTCGTTTACTGTACTTTTCTTGTCCGTACCAAATCATAGTGGCTAGTTGAAAGCAAACATTGGTTGCGAAGTAGCTTTGTCCGGTTTGCACCTTCAGATCCGCCATGGCACGGGCACTATACTCATAAAGCTTATGGTTTCCCCCCTTTATATTCACTACCATCATCGTAGGTGCTTCGTGTCATGCTAGCACTGCTCCTCAAGACCTCGACCCAAAGCTTACGTGTTGAAATACGAATCTGATATGATGCTCATATCACTAAAATAGAGAACGTTTAATTGGTCACCTAATGTTCCTATATTCATTTCAAAAAGCATGTGTGCCACCCACTGGTCCAGCTAGTTTCACTTTCCTGATTTTTCTCGTGATGCTTAGGGTTTTCCCCTTTTATCTACTCTACTATGATCTGCGTAGGTGCTTTCTGTCGTACTGGCATTACTCCACCCTTCAATCTAAACAACACAACACTCAGAATTCGAAAGCTTAGTTGTTCAAATATGATTGTGATATGATACTGATATTAGTTAACCGACACATTTAATTTGGTTAGCTAAAGGTCCCACTTGAGTTTCCAAATGCATGTCGCAACATATAGAGAGACAGCATAATTGCATTTCTTTGTCACTTGTTGACCGTACTTTCTTGTCCATACCAAATCTTAGTTGTTATTTCAAAGCAAACATCGGTTGCTAACTACCCTTTGTGTGGTTTGCAGCTTCAGATCTGCATCCCACTGCCACGGTCAACATTGTACTCATCATGCTTATGTTTTCCCCATTTTATGATGACCACAATAAGCCTACGTGGTTCGTGTCGTAATAGCACTGCTCCACCCATCGAGCTAAACAAGCTTAGTTGTACAAATTCATATCTAATATTATTGCTGATATTAGTAAAACTGAGAGATGTTTAATTGGTGAGCTAAATGTTCCTACTTTAGTTTTGAAATGCATGTGAGCCACATATGGAGAGACTGGAAAGAATAGTATTTCTCTGTGCGCTCTGGTTCATCATGGGTGGCCAACCGATATTGTATTGAAAGACTTGTAATATCTTCAATCTGCTTGCTCTTCTGCTCTTCTTTAAGATGATACTCTTCTCTTGCGGTCGACTGGTCAGGTCGAGTTGTTCTCCCTTAGTATATTTTGAATCTGTCAGGTCAGGTCGACTTGTTCTTATTTACTATATGTTGAAGCTATCATCTGCGAAGTGTCATCACTTCTGGAGCTATCATATTTTGAGTAGTAGGCCACATTATATTAATGCACACAACAAATTACAGCATGCATGGCATCTTTTAAAAGAATTACAGAGATAGCACAAAGGGGTTTACAGGGAGGCAGTATTGGATTAGAATCACTTCTGCATTACAAAGAAAACCTCACTTGTTTTTATGTTTTCATGCATGTCAGATATTGAACATTATCAAAATGAATATGAGAATGGGCGCACGAGAGGAATATTGTGGAACGATCCACTGGCTAACAAACTTGGCATGGTGGAGGATGGCCTATCTTATTCACCCATCAAGGTGCTTGCTCTAGCTTTGCAAAGTTGTATTGGTCGCACATATTTTGCATCTGACCTCTTGCATTACTTCTACTTTGTTACACCATCTGCTTAGTTTAAGCATCATATATGATTATATGCCATACCTATCCATTTTCTGTACCTATTCCATGTGTCGTCACACTATGTATTTCCAGTCAAATGTTGTTCTTTCGTAATAGATGGCCAAAAGGAAGAGGGTGAGTGCAGATCCTCAAGGAGTACAAACTATGTATTTGGAAAAGGTAGTGATACCTGTTAAATCAGATAGATCAGCAGCCACAGAAAACACAGGCCCAACTGTACCACACTTTACCCCTACTCCAGTGGCCAAACCCCTATTAGAACTGCTGGGAGCCCAGCGTCAGGTACTGTCTATGGTATCAATTCAAAATTTGAACTCCTACATTTCTGCTTGTGCCTTACCTTCTCTCTTGTATGAAAACTAATTTCAGATGAATCTCCTTGCTCAAAGGATCATACGATCTCAAAACAATAATGGGCTCTGCATTGCTCTCGTCAGTACCTCTCTCCCTTTTGCCTTGTAACGCTGTACTTAATTAATTGCTATTTGATTATGTATCATTAGTCTGCACCTGAGCTTCATTATCCTCTGTTTCTTCCAATATTATTTGATCTATATTTACTCTTTGCAAAATGTAGAATAATGGCAACGCTTATAAAGAATTTTCTTTGGGGAATTTATTGAATTATCCTTCCATCAACATGGAGAAGGGCTTTGTCCAGCCCGTGTTAACATGTAATGTAAGTTCATCCTTCTCAAGCCTTCAAACTTTGTTCTAGTATAGATTTGGATAGGCATCATTTCCTCCACTGCTGTTTGCTTTGTTGTTTACATCTGATTGGATGTTTGCAACAACTACCAGTTTCAAATTGTATTTGTAAAAACATGTTCCTTATGCAGAATAGATCCATTTATTTGCTCATATAATTGTGAAACCTGTTACGTGTCTCCTTGTTTCTCTTTCAGAGTCGTATCTCTTACGCCAGGCAGAACTTTAGGGAAGATAGTGAGCCAAACCATCTTGTGGACAGCGAGATGACCCCAAGGTCCTGTCTTGATGAAGACAGTGAGTTGAAGCTACTCACCAGCAGGTGTGAGACAACCTCTGTGCAGTCGCTGCCTCGATCAGTTCGACTTCTTTAGTCTCAACTTAAAGCGGAAAGGATTGCTTCAGCTCAACTCCGAATTGAAGTCAAAGATGCAATGAAGATGTTAGAGGACTGCTGTGTGCACCATCAAGCCTTAAATCTAGTGTTGATGCATCTATCGTTGACACAACTGAGGTCTACTCAGCTTCTTCAGCTGTTTGGGGGGCCCTTCCTGGCCAGGCCTAGTGCCTTCTGAAGTGCTCTCAGTTTTGTATATTCTTTTGTTGGTGCGTTTATTTGCATTGGTGGCGAACTTTGATGCCCAGTGGATGTAATATGTGATAGCCGTGATAGCCTAGCGTAAGTTGCTTGCTTATTTATTTCCTTGTTGTCTTGTTTATTTGTTTGCTTGTAGTCATTGCAGTTCTTTTTCCGCGGTTTGCTAGTGGCTGCAATAACCTATTTTTTAAAACTAGGCTACAATAACCATGGGCTAATATTTACTGTAGTGACACTGGGCCTCCTACGGGCCGTAGAAACAGTGGGCCTTCTACGGGCCGTAGAAACAATGGGCCTTCTAAGGGCCATAGAAACAATGGGCTTTCTACGGGACGTATCATCAATGGGCCTTATACGGGCAGTATGATAACATGGGCCAATAACAGGCCGCATTATGGCCATAAACGGGCTAGAGTTGGAATCGTCCGTTCATGGGCCGACCATAACGGGCCATCAATAGGCCGTATTTCATGACGCTATGAAAATGGCCCAACGTATTAACGGACCACAAACGGGCCGACTTTAACCACGAGCTATATTTGGCCCACAAGCAGAAAATGACAGTAACGGGCCGTAAGTAAACAAATGCTGGAAATGAGCCCAAGAATAAATGGGCTCCGAGAAGGCCTAAAGATAACATGGGCTGGAAACGGCCCAACGGAAAAACGGGCCGTTAATGGGTATAAAGTGATACACTGTTCATTACGGGCCAGTTTCACCACGGGCCGTTAATGGGTGTAAAGTGATACACTGTTCATTACAGGTCAGTTTCATCACGGGCCGTTAATGGGTGTAAAGTGATACACTATTCATTACGGGCCAGTTTCACCACGGGTCGTTAATAGGCCAAGAGTTACATAGGGCCTCATATGGGCCGAAAGACGTCATGGGCCATACATGGGCCAGAAGTAAAAACGAGATGGAATCATATTGGGTGGCCCAGATGACGCTACTGGGCCTAATTCGGATAGGGCGTAACGGGCCTTGGGTTAGCGGGCTGTAAATGGGCTATATGCGAACAGGCTGTTAACAGGGTTTCCATGGGCCGGCCCGCCACATTTTGACCAAGTCAAACGGGCCGGCCTTTTCACAGGAATGGGCGTCTGTTGGGTCGTGCCACATGTCGACGTATCATAGGCGCCTTCCGTCCAATGAGTGGATGACATCTGTCCCAACGATGAGCAGACACGTGTTTCCTCCAGACAATGATGATTTTACACGTGGAAAATCCCCATTGGTCGGGGCTGTTAACGGGTTATCGGATCCAAAACCCGGCCCGATGGCTTAACAGCGTTCCGTTACGGTGGATGCCACGTGTCGGTCACCCTTGACGAAAGCAGTTCTGTGACGCGCGATTTATCGTCATGGAAGTGGACACTTCCGTGATGATAATTTTGGTAATGTCATGGAACACTTCTACGACAGCACATGTATGACTATCTTGATTCTGTCATAAATTTGTCATGGATGTACATGCATGACAAAAAACACAACCTACTGTGACAAACACGTATCATCACGGAAGTGTACTTTTTTTGTAGTGATATAATAGCATGGAACAATCAAAAATTATAGATACGTTGGAGACATATCAATGACGGTGTCGAATTCCACCCTCCAGAGCCCCAAACAGACTCCAGATCAGCCCTCCCGATGAAGAACAAGAGGTGGCATCGGCTCCATATCGAAAACATGATGAATATTTCTCTCTAATTTTTTTCTTGGTGAATAGGTATATATGGAATTGGAGTTAGGGTTGCCTGAGGTCCAGGGGGCCTGTCGGTGTCAAAACCGGCGGATCTCGGGTAGGGGGGCCCGAACTATGCGTCTAGGCGGATGGTAACAGGAGACAAGGGACACAATGTTTTTACCCAGGTTCGGGCCCTCTTGATGAAGGTAAAACCCTACGTCCTGCTTGATTAATATTGATGGTATGGGTATTACAAGAGTTGATCTACCACGAGATCAGAGAGGCTAAACCCTAGAAGCTAGCCTATGGTATGATTGTTCTTCGTCCTACGGACTAAAACTCTCCGGTTTATATAGGCACCGGAGAGGGCTAGGGTTACACAGAGTCGGTTACAATGGGAGGAGATCTTCATATCATATCGCCAAGCTTGCCTTCCACGCCAAGGAAAGTCCCTATCCGGACACGGGACGGAGTCCTCAATCTTGTATCTTCATAGTCCGGGAGTCCGGCCAAAGGTCATAGTCCGGCCATCCGGACACCCCCTAATCCAGGACTCCCTCAGTAGCCCCTGAACCAGGCTTCAATGACGACGAGTCCGGCGCGCAAGTTGCCTTCGGCATTGCAAGGCGGGTTCCTCCTCTGAATACTTCATAGAAGATGTTTGAACACAAGGATAGTGTCCGGCTCTGCAAAAGTAAGTTCCACCTGCCACCGTAGAGAGAATAATATTTACATAAATCTAATCTGCTGACGTATTCCGCGGCGTGACATCATGCCACGGCCAAGCTTTTATTCATTTCACTGTTCCGCCTCAGCGTTTAGCGAGGCAGTTTCCTTGGCACGTCTCGTCAAAGCAGAGATCGTGTCCCCTTATTCCGGGATTCTGATCAATACGGGCGTGGGTAACCCAACCGCGCCTTTTGGTATGACTCTCTAATTGAAAGCGAGTCCCAAACGATTATGGGGAGGGCTCTTGGTATTCAACTCCTTTATAAAGAGACCAAGGCTCGATTCCCTCCTCTTTCAATCCAATCGAATCCGCCCCTTGCCTCGAGTTCCAACACTCAAGGTTTCTAGTTTTAGGCGCTTCGGACTTCCGACGATGTCCGGCTCCAACCTTCAAGGCCGGTGGGTGCCTTCCTCCGTTACGGAAGAAGACGTGCGAAAGCTGAGAGATGCCAGGTATCTAACCGGCAAAATCTCGCATAGGCTGCCTGCTCAAGGGTAAGCCATTCCTTCTCCTCAGCCCGGTGAGAGTGTGGTGTTCACATCTCACTTCCTTCGGGGGTTAGGTTTCCCGATTGATCCCTTTGTGAGGGGGCTGATGTTCTTTTACGGGCTGGAATTTCACGACCTAGCTCCGGAGTCCATCCTCCAAATTTCATCGTTTATCGTAGTGTGCGAAGCCTTCCTCCATGTCACCCTCACTTCGGATTGTGGCTTAAAACCTTCAAAGTAGAGCCGAAGATGATCGAGGGGCAGCACGCCGAGTGCAGAGGAGCTATCATAAGCAAGATAGCCGGCGCTCCATGGCCCGAGGGCACTTTCCAAGAAGAGTTCGGCTTATGGCAACGTGACTGGTTTTATATCACAGCCCCCAGGGGCACCACATGGGTGGCACCTCCTGCTTTTCGCTCGGGTCCCCCGCCATGGCGAGCGTCATGGGTCAATGAAGGGCTTATCTGGGGTCCGTCCAAAGACGTGCCCCTACTGCAGGACCGCATTCGAGATCTCCTAGAAAGAGATATTAACCTGACCGTAGTGGCGCAAGTTATGCTGATTCGCTGCACGCTGCCCTGCAAACGTCGCCCCTCCACCTGTGGGAATTTAATCCGGAGGGACCGCGAATCCTCCAACATTTTATGGGCGCAACGCCCATGGAGATGTACAAATTGTTCTTCGGACCACAAACAAGGTGTCCGGATTTATCCGAGGACGCAGGTCTGAGCTGCAATCACCAAGATGTTAAGGTAAGCAGCCCCATATTTGGACACACCATCCGTATTTTCATCATAAAGCGGCCCTTTAACAGAGCTATCCTTTGAACAAGAGTGGATAGCGAAGGCAAAGCTTATCAGGTGTCCAGCCCCCCTGCCCGAGACCGCGCCGGATCCCGTGTTAACCAGGATGCTGCAAATTATGCTTTCGGCAGAGGGCGAAGAGGGAAACCAAGGGGCTACCGCCTCCATGAAGGAGACTGTCAAGAAGGGAGGAATCGATAATTCCCCCAACCTGGGAAAGAAAAGGAGTGACTCTGAAGACCCGGAGGAGATGACCTCGAAACGGGGGAAGAAGTCTTTGTCAGAGGATCCGGCGCCGGAGACTGCCCCGGCCGCATTGCGCCTTCAAAGGGATCAGCTTGCCTCCGAGCCGTAAGTGAAGAGAGGGGCTCAAAAATTAGTGGCATCCCTGTTTTATTTCCGAGGAAGATAACCGAAATATTACCTTGCAGTTCAGATCTCCACCCTTCTCAGCAGAGCTCGTCTTTAGGGGATCTCCGTCCGGAGATGATAGAGAGAGAAACGCCTCCCCTAGCTGCACCAACTTACGAGGCAGGCGACCCCAAGGTGTCGTCCCGGCGGGTTTCTCCAAGTCCGGATCCTGAAAAAGGTCGTCGGGCTAGTCCGGTGCCCTCTGGTGCGCGGTCGGAGAGGCTGAGGGATCTGCTCGGGCGTGCATCCGTCTCAGAAGAACACCGTATGTTGATGAACATGGTGATAGGAAGGATTGCATCCGCGGAAAGCGGATTGTACGAGGCCTCCAGGAGTTTACTGACAGGCTTTGAGGTACGTGAAAAGGTGTACCTATTGGTAGAGCCGCATAGAATGCGCCCTGTATAAGTAGTAGCCCCTGAGACTCTGTGTGTCGTCAAAAGTGATGGCGCACAGAGGATCAAGACCCCAGGTATAAAATGTTACCTTTTGATGAAGGTGGCGAGGCGTTCGGTGGCTAGCCGGACTGATGAATTTGCCGAGTTAAAGCGGCAACTGCACGTGGCAGATGCCAACATCGCGCTTGTAAATAAGCGGCTAGACGAGGCACAAGGTATGCTCCACAAATATCTGATAAGAGGAGTTTGATGCTCGTTTCTTACAATATATATGCTTATTACAGATAGTGCTGCTTCCGTGGAGAACCTCCGAGCGGAACTTGCCCGAGCCAAGGAGCAAGCAAGAAAAAGTGATGCGGCTGCCGTTAAAGCGGCTGAGGAGCTGAAAGCCGAACAGGCTGCTCACTGCCAGAGTAAGAAGGCAATAGCCGAGATGGCTGTAAAATTGAAGGATGCTGCCGACCGCTGTAAATTTCTCGAACAAGAAGAAAGGGCGGCTCAGAAGGACCTTGAGAAGATCACTGCCGAGGCCAAGGATGCTCGCTCTGCAATGAGAGCTATGAAGGAGGAGCTGCGTCAGGCCGGAGATATCACGGCTAGAAAGCCCTATATGTTGCGGATGAAGTTCGGGGATCCTAGGTATGCTCTGTTAGACCGGTAGTGGAGTGCGGAAAACACTTATCTGGATGTGGCAGCGAGTGCGGCGGACGCAACCGAACACTTCCGAGGTCGAGGCGACCATAATTTGGAAGAACTGTTTTGGTCGCAATTCCACAAGCCAGAGCGCCCACTTTCGATACCCGACCGTTTGGCCGCCTTTGCGGAGCTGAACAGGTTATCCGGACTCGCCATGAAGTATGTCGCGAGTCGTTTGTGGCCGGGTGAGCCAGAGCCAAAAATTTATTTTGGATTGGTGCAGCAGTTCCTTGGTTCTGTGCCGCATGTCGATGCAATGAAGAGGTCGGCGTGTATAGAGGGTGCACAAATGGCTCTTGCCCGTGTCAAGACATACTGGGCGGATATGCAGGCCAGTGTTGTCGCATCCCAGGATTCGGACGAAGGCCGGGTATCTGCCGAGCACTACCTTGAGGAAGTTCTTCCGGGCGCTCGTTTAATAGAAGCGCAGTGCTCGAAGGATGTTTTGTTCGAATAGCAGGTGCTATTGTAAAAGAAATATTTTGAGAGAATATAAAAGCTTTTTATACTTGTGCTTGCAAGAATTATAACACCTCCTGTGCGGCCGTTAATGTATATGTGTATATAACCTGAAAGATGGCAGTCGTTGGCTTCAGCCCCCACGCATATAATGCGGGGGTGTTCACAAAAAATGCGCCTTTTCACACTTAATCCAACGTCTTGGTCCTACAAAGGAGGTGATAGCGCGGCGAACAAGGCAACCGAACTATAATGCTTTATCACTTTCACTTAGCCATAGGAGTTTGACATTGGGGCTACTCAATAGCCCCTGGAGGCACCGCGCTCTCCCGAATCCGGGGCGCGTGTGTGCCTGACCGGGAAGCGGTCCTTCGTTAATGCGGAGGAATCCTAGAGATTCCAAGAGTCATCGAGTGGTTGACCAGTCTCTCGCTATATCATGACAGTCAGTTTTCGGCTTTCTCTACTGAGGTGCTCGCCTGGCCGAACCGGGGCACAATCGCAGTAGTTCTCCTGGTACCGCGTTAGCC
This sequence comes from Triticum aestivum, assembly GCF_018294505.1. Lineage (NCBI taxonomy): Eukaryota > Viridiplantae > Streptophyta > Magnoliopsida > Poales > Poaceae > Triticum > Triticum aestivum. The sequence continues at coordinate 652,130,689 of NC_057804.1, forward strand.
GATATAACGGAACGTAAGGCAGCAAAACACAGGAGCCGAGCAAACCCAACATTTGACCAAAGACATGATTCGGAGCTGATGCATATAAGGCCTAACTCGCGACACCGAACACTCCCTAAGGTATTCGGTCTTTATGAAGACGGGCCGAAATAGAGCCCTTGGTAAAAAAGCCCCTGGTGTCCAGGTACGCGCAAAGTTCCAGCGTGGCCACATGCCAAAACGCCAGCCTCCTCCTCGGTTATGGCAAAAACCGTGGGGTGTTTTCAACAAGAGACAGTAAAAAAGGTTTATGCAGGGTCTTAATCTGAAAAGAATCCTTGGAACGGGTCCCTACTTCACGTCTTCGCCTGTGTCTCCGTTGTGCCGTATCCTGGACGGGCGTAGCACGGTGTTCGTCTGTGAAAAAGAGGAACTTTAGTAAATAATCGTGCGAGAAATCTATGTTAGAATAAATAAGATATAGTTGGAGTAAGAAGGGAGCCGCATTGTCTCCTGGCATAAACACGCGGAGCCCCTTGTACAGGGTTGTGCGGCTATTAAGTCCATGTGTGTTTACACCGGACTCGTCTAGCCGTGTCCGGAATAGTAGGGCTAGATTAGTTGTGCGGCTGTCCAGGCGGCCGCACCCTTACGGTGTGATGAGATGATGCCTCATGGGCTGGGCATTTTAAGTGTAAGGGATGCATAATGTGGTATTGCGTTAAAGCGGGCGAAAGCTTCACGTCCCAGTAGCGCTTGATAGCGGCTTACGAATGGGGCGATGTGGAAGGTTAGCTTTTCGCTTCGGAAGTTGTCGGGTGAGCCGAACTTGACTTCTAACGAAAGGGAACCCATAGTCTGGGTATCTGAACCCGGTGTGGCTCCTCGAAAGGAAGTTTTGCCACGGAGGATTAGCGCTGGGTTTACCCCTAGTTTGTGGATTGTGTCCTGATATAATAGGTTTAAATCACTGCCGCCGTCCATAAGGACTCGTGTAAATTGTAGTCCCTCAATAACCGGACTCAAGACCAACGCAGTCCAGCCTGCGTTCCGGGCCCCTTTGGAGTAATCCCGATGGTCAAAGGTGATTGGTTGTAACAACCAGTGGCGGTGCTCCTCTGGGGCTGGTTGTATGGCGCGTGTCTTCATAAGCGCCGTTCTGTTTTGCCCTTTTGTCATATGAAGTGAATTTACTGTTTTGACTTCTTGTGGGAACTTCCTTTGTTCTCCAGTGTTCTGCTTGTGGGGCGCGTCGTCATCCTCGCTTGGTGTGTCGAGCCCCTTGTGTTCGGCATTGAGTTTGCCGGACTGCTTGAAAACCCAACAATCTATGTGGGTGTGGTTTGCAGGCCTCCCGGGGGTGTTGTGAATTTGACATATTTTATCCAGGATTTTGTTGAGGTTAGACAGCTCGTCCCTGTCATCTTTGGGCGGCGGCTTTTTCTGATTTTGCCGAGAGCTTTTGAATTTGGCGTTAACTGCCGTGCTCGTTGGGCTGTTGTCCTTGATTCGGCGCTGTTCTTTGTTATGGCGCGGTTTCCCGTTTCCATCTCTAGGTTCGGATGTACTCGGGTCGCTGGTGCTGCTTCTTGCCAACCAACTATCCTCTCCTGCGCAAAAGCGGGTCATGAGGCTTGTTAATGCGGCCATCGTTCTTGGCTTTTCTTGGCCGAGGTGTCTGGCGAGCCATTCGTCTCAGACGCTATGTTTGAAAGCTGCTAGGGCCTCAGCGTCCGGACAGTCGACTATCTGATTCTTTTTAGTAAGAAATCTGTTCCAGAGTTTCCGGGCTGACTCTTCGGGTTGCTGAGTTATGTGACTCAGATCATCTGCATCCGGTGGCCGGACATAGGTCCCTTGAAAATTTGCCCGGAAAGCCTCCTCGAGCGCTTCCCAACTTCCTATGGTGTTTTTGGGAAGGCTTTTAAGCCAATGTCGGGCTGGCCCTTTGAGCTTGAGGGGTAAGTATTTGATGGCATGAAGGTCATCTCCTCTGGCCATGTGTATGTGGAGGATATAATCCTCTATCCAGACTTCGGGTTCTGTTGTTCCGTCGTATGCTTCTATGTTCACGGGCTTGAATCCCACTGGAAATTCGTGATCCAGCACCTCATCGGTAAAACATAAGGGATGTGCGGCGCCCCTGTATGCAGGTGTGCCACGATGTTCAGATATTTTTTGCATTGTATTGCTTGCTGGAGCTTGCTTTCTTGGGCCATAGATGGATCTGGTTGGGCCGGTTGTTTGATGCGAATCCTTGGACGGATCGCTTGCCATATTGAGTGCGGCACCCTCTGTTGCTTTAGATCGATCATTGGGTCGTCTATCCGACCTGGTGGCTTCCTTGTTTTTCGACTATGGGGGCTTTATGGCCTCTTCATCGAATTCTGGTAGTATTTCCGCTTCGGGTAGCTCTTTGTGTGACGACTGTTGTCGTACTTTTGTGCAGTATTGAGTACTTTGCTCCATCTGATCCTGAGTGCATCTTTTGCTGTTTTGAGCCTCCGCTTCTGCTGTTTCAGGCTACGTGCAGTGGCGACGAGCCTTTGGTGGAGGTTCTGATGTTTCGACAATTTGTCCGGCGTGAGGTCGTCCGGACTATTATCTTTTCCGGGGTTTGGTTGTTTGGACGGTTGCTCAATGGCATGTCCGTCTTCCGTTGATTTGCCCTGCTCTATGGCTGGGTCTTTGTCGAGGTGGGGCTTTGCGTGGCGCCTACGTCGCCGCTTTGATTGTTTTTCGAGGGAACAATCCCTGTTTGCGCCCTTTCGATCCTCGTTGTTATCCCTTTTGGGTGTGCCCACCATGTATACATCGTATGATGAGGTGGCTTTCCAGTTCCCTATGGGTGCTGGTTCTTGGTCTTTTCCTTCATCGGCGTCCATACCGTCGATGTCTTCAGAGTCAAAGTCGAGCATGTCGGTTGAATCGTCGACAGTGGCTACAAAGTGGGTGGTGGGTGGGTTTTGAATTTCTTCGTTGTCCGTATCCCAACCCTGCTGACCATAGTCCGGCCAGGGCTCCCCTGACAAAGAGAGAGATTTTAGGGAGTTCAGGATATCACCAAAGGGCGAGTGCTGAAAGACGTCCGCGACGGTGAACTCCATGATCGGAGCCAAATCGGGTTCGATCGGAAGGGGTGCGGAAGATTCGGAGTCCGGAACGGAGTCCGGCACCTTGGAGTCACGGGCCTTGCAAAGGACTAGGCTGGTATTCGGCTCTATCACCGTAGAGATTGTGGCTCCTGGGGCAGCGTCCAACCGTCCGTCCCTGGTTAGTGCAGTTGGCTCCGAGCTACTGGTCGGAGCGGACTCCTGAGCGGCACTCTGGGAGCTGTCCGGCGGCAGAGCTAGATCATGCCCATCAAGACAGTGCGGTGCGCTCGGCCGTGGCTCGAATCCGTCGAAGATCAAGTCCCCGCGAATGTCGGCCATGTAGTTTAAGCTTCCAAACCTGACCTGATGGCTAGGGGCGTAGCTTTCGATCTGCTCCAGATGGCCAAACGGGTTGGCCCGTAGTGCAAAGCCGCCGAATACGAAGATCTGTCCGGGGAGAAAAGTCTCGCCCTGGACTGCGTCGTGGTTGATGATTGAAGAAGCCATCGGGCGTGAAGGCGATGACACAGAGGAACTCTCAATGAAAGCACCAATGTCGGTGTCAAAACCGGCGGATCTCGGGTAGGGGGTCCCGAACTGTGCGTCTAGGCGGATGGTAACAGGAGACAAGGGACACGATGTTTTTACCCAGGTTCGGGCCCTCTTGATGGAGGTAAAACCCTACGTCTTGCTTGATTAATATTGATGGTATGGGTATTACAAGAGTTGATCTACCACGAGATCAGAGAGGCTAAACCCTAGAAGCTAGCCTATGGTATGATTGTTCTTCGTCCTACGGACTAAAACTCTCCGGTTTATATAGGCACCGGAGAGGGCTAGGGTTACACAGAGTCAGTTACAATGGGAGGAGATCTTCATATCGTATCGCCAAGCTTGCCTTCCACGCCAAGGAAAGTCCCTATTCGGACATGGGACGGAGTCTTCAATCTTGTATCTTCATAGTCCGGGAGTCCGGCCAAAGGTCATAGTCCGGCCATCCAGACACCCCCTAATCCAGGACTCCCTCAGGGCCCACAAGCTCGTAGGGCGCACCCTGGGGGGTGGGCGCGCCCGTTGAGCTTGTGGCTCCTTGGTGGCCCCCCTCTGGTATAATTTTCCGCCAACATTTTTATATATTCCGTAAAAATTCTCTATAAATTTTCAGGTCAATCCGAGAACTTTGGTTTCTGCACAAAAACAACACCATGGCAATTCTGCTGAAAATATCATCAGTCCGGGTTAGTTTCATTCAAGTCATGCAAATAAGAGTCCAAAACAAGAGCAAAAGTGTTTGGGAAAGTAGATACGACGGAGACATATCAACGTATCATTTGGCAATGTAAGAATAACTCTTCTTTTGAAGATCATCATTGATTACTTTAAGAAGCTCATGCTCTTTCTCTAAATTTGGCTTCTCGAAGCATAGCTTCTCATGAGTTCTTAGAAGCTCTCTATGATCCTCTTGAATTATTTCATGAGCTAACTTAAGAGTGTTTAGTTATTTAGTTAAACGCTCAATCTCCTTCTTAGCATTGTCACACGTTTCATCTTGACTATCATGATTACTAGCAAGTTCATTATAGCTCACATCACTAGTTTCATCAACAAGCAAATCATCATCACCTAGCAAATCATTCTCATCACTATTGAAATCAAGATAATCGGGGTGTGATACCTTGGGGCCTTTAGCCATGAAGAACCTTCCAATTCCTTCATTTGGTGAATCAAATAGGTCATGGGAGTTGGAGGATACTAGAGCAAGTCCGGCAACACCTTCATCTTGACTATAGTCGGAGTGAGAGTAATAACTTCTCTCGGAGTTGTTGTCGGAGTCAGAGCCGGAAACCCATTCACCAACATGAGCTTGATGTCTTCTCCCAAAGTAGCTCTTGGTTGAATTGTATTTCCCTTACGATTCCTTGTTTCTTCGAGAGGGTCTTCGTTCATAACGATCATCTCTATTCCTCCTCTCTCTTTAAGGGTCATCTCTTCTACTCTTCCTTCTAGGTGAGTCTTCTCTTTTCTTGTGAGGTGTCGTACACACTCATTGGAGTACTATCCGTGTCTTCCAGAATTGTAGCAATTACGGTCATGACTTGATGATCTTTGCTCATATTGCCTTGAGTTGGAGAGTGGATTTTTGGAGCCCGGGTCTATTGGAGGATCTTATTTTAAGTACTTTACAAATCACATTTAAAGTTTCAAAAAATCCAAAAAAATTCTACACGATCATATGGATGTATATTACACATGTGTAAAGTTTGGTGATGAAATAAGTAAACAAGTGAGCTATACAAAAACGACAAAATGGGGATTTCCAAATAGTGAATAATGCATGCACTGTTCATCATTTCAGAATCACGATTTTGTCTTTTTAAGTAACTAACATGGTTACTTATTTCAGCTTCAAAATTTGGACATGTGCAATACACATCCATATAAACGTGTTGATTTGTTTTCAGAATTTTTTGAAACTCCAAGAAAGCATTTTGGCACTATTAGAAACACTCCAATGCACCCGTCCTCCAAAGTGACTTTTTGCTTGAGTTGGAGCTTCTCTCTTTGTTTCTATTCTTGTAGAGTTGTTGAAGTTCTTCACCATTAGGCTTAATTCCTCATTGGATACTAGCTTATCACTTGAAGTTGTAGGGGCATCACTTGAGGCTTTGTATGCACCACTTGACTCTCTTTGTGGAGCTCCTCCTTGTCCTTGAGTGACATCTCATGAGCAACAATTCTTCCAATGACTTCTGTGGGCTTGAGATCTTTGTAATTGGTCATCATTTGGATTAATGTGCACACAGTATCATATTTTCCATGCAAGGCTCTAAGGATCTTCTTGATGATGAATTTGTCGGTCATCTCTTCACTTCCTAAGCCGACAATCTCATTTGTAATGAGGGCAAGCCTAGAGTACATTTCGACAGCTCCTTCACCATCCTTCATCTTGAACCTGTCAAGTTGACTTTGAAGCACGTCCAACTTGGATTCCTTCACGGACTCAGTACCTTTGTGCATATCAACCAAACTACCCCAAATTTCTTTTGCATTCTCAAGGTGGCTAATCTTGTTGAACTCCTCAGGGCACAAACTATTGAAGAGAATGTCACATGCTTGAGAGTTGTATTGCAACATCTTCAATTCTTCCACGGTTGCTTCATGATCTGGTTCTTTACCATCCTCAAAGAATTCACCTTGCAAGCCAATACGAACCACAACCCAAATGGTGGGGTTATGACCAAGAATATGCATTTTCATCTTATGCTTCCAACTAGCAAAGTTTGTACCATCAAAATATGGACCTCTACGGTGGTAGTTTCCCTCACTAGATGCCATACTTCCTAGGTTGTGAAACCGATGCAATGGAGACCAAAGCTCTGATACCACTTGTAGGATCGAAAGTATGTCTAGAGGGTGGTGATTAGTCTACTTGACCAAATAAAATCTATCATTTTCCCAATTTTAGTTGTGGGCAGCTTTTAGCAATTCTAGCGAGTCTAGTATCACCCTACACATGCAATTCTAAGAGTATATCAGTGGAAAGTAAAAACACTAGACATGTAAGTAAAGGATGACTTTGGAGATTTCAAACGCAATGAAGACATGATGATTTTTGGCGTGGTTCCGACAGGTGGTGCTATCGTACGTCCACGTTGATGGAGACTTCAACCCATGTAGGGTAACAGTTGCGTGAGTCCATGAAGGGCTCCACCCACAAAGGTCCACAAAGAAGCAACCTTGTATATTCCACCATGGCTTACATCCACGAAGGACTAGCCTCACTCGGGTAGGTCTTCACGAAGTAGGTGATCTCATCGCCCTTACAAACTCCTTGGTTCAACTCCACATGATCTTGTAGGCTCCCAAGTGACACCTAACCAATCTAGGATACACCACTCTCCAAAAGGTAATAGATGTTGTGTTGGTAATGAACTCCTTGCTCTTGTGCTTCAAATGATAGTCTCCTCAACACTCAATCTCTTTATCTCTCACAGATTTGGCTTGGGTAGGAGAAGGATTGGAGTGCAAAGCAACTTGAAGAGGCTAGAAATCAATGTTCAGATGGTAGGAATGAAATCTCTTGATCTCAACACAGGAGTAGGTGGTTCTCTCTCAGAAAATGAATGGTGAAAGTTGTATTTCACTCTGATGCTCTCTTAGAGAATGAGTGGTGGTGGAGGGGTAATAGGCAGCACCAAAAATCCAACCGTTACAAGTCTTTCACCCAACGCAGTGGCACCGATATGATAATCTCGGTGAGACGACTAGTGCAAAAGACTTGAACATTAGGTTTTTTGGTGAGACAGATTATACCAACTCGGTGGGACCAAAGTGCATTGGCTAAGGCAAGACCTCATCTCGGTAATTCTGATCAGTTCATCTCGGTAATTCTGAATGAATCAACTTCATCATAGAAACTTGGTCAGGACATCTCGGTGGGATCGAGAACCATCTCGGTCAGACCGAATTGCTAGGGTTTTGGCTGTGGCAATGGAATGATCATCTTGGTGGGTCCAGAGTAGGTGATATCGGTGGGACTGAAATGAAGATTTAGGGTTTTGGACAGATGTGTTTTGGAGAAGGTGATTGAGGGTTTTTGGAGCAATATCACTAAGCGCTTGAGCAACAACCTCATCAACAATATCTCATCCCCTTTTAATAGTATTGGATTTCCTAAGGGACTCAATGTGTTCTTGGATCACTAAACCAAAAATGTAGAGTCTTGGGGCAGCCAAATTTTGTCCTTGACATTTTGAGGGGTCCACATACATTAGTCCTTGCCATGCCAATCATTGATCTTTTCTAAAATATATTCATCAATGTTCATCAGATCAATGACATGTATGTTGTTATTAATTACCAAAAACACCCGGGGATTAGTTGCACTTTCAGCGGCCTCGGGCGCGAGCCTTTTCATTTGTGTGGCCTCCTCTATGTCGAGATTCCTCCTCTTGACAGCCTCCTCCATGTCAAGCTTCTTCGTTTGGAGCTTCAAGTATATCTTCATTTGCTCCCCCATTCAGGAAAGATTGCATGAACTCTCTTCCAAAAGATAGATCATTTTTCCTCGGCACCAGGCTTGGGATCTTGGCCTATCTCCTTCCAACTCTCGCAAATCAACATGTCCTCTTCTTTTGTGTATGATCCGGTGTGAATGCTTTGCCTCCTCCTTTGTGCATTGGCTCTTTGGGTGAGCTCATCAATAAACAATGGCTCCTCCTCAATGTCGACACCCTCTTCTTCCCCCTCTTTGAAATAGTTGTCTTCATCTTCATGCCATGAGTTACCATGGTCATCGACCTCTTCTTCATGGACACCATAGTGGTCGGCACCATCTTGGCCACGGTCGTCTTAGCTTTGGGTCTTGTCGGGATGGTAGCCTTTGGCCCTCTGGGTGGAAGGCCTAGCCACGACCCTCGTAGATGACGTTCTCCATGAACGCGTTGTTGTCGGGGTCGTTGGCCGCGGTCGTCGGGATTGGCGTTTTGTCGAACAGGTTGCAGATGCCGAGAAGGTCGGCCATAAGAATCGAACGTGGCTGCTTCCTTTGCATCCCAGAGGACGACTGGCCGACGCCACTGTACGCAGGCGTGATGTTGAGGTCGATGACGACCATGGGACCGGGGTGGCCGGCGCAATCACGTTGCCGTCCGACGACGTGGAGAACCAGGTTGGAGCATGCTGCCGCGCTGAATGAATTATGGAGGAGCTCGACGACTGGTAATGCGGAGGGCGAATGGCCGATGAGCCTGTGCTCACCGCGGCCATGGCGGCGACGGAGAGAATGACCAGCGCGGGTCGGCTAAACCCTAGCACGAAGAGGGCGTGCGTCGTCACTGCATGCGTGGCCTTGGCGACGATGGCCTCATTTTCATCTACGACGGCCTTGTGCCCTGCGGCCGCGACCTCGAGGGCGAAGTCGGCAATGACTTTTTTCTCCGCCTGAACGGTCCGCCGGGCCCTCCTCTTGGCCGATTCTATGTCTAGCCGTGCGGTCTCCGCCGGCGTGAGCTCCGAGCGCGCTTTCTTCTTCTTCGTCGCGGGGCGGGCAATGGTGGCGGCCGGGTCGGCGGGTTTCTTCGGGGCGCCCGCCATGGAGGAGGGAGTGGAGGGGAGCGCGTGAGGTTTTTTGGGAATGAGAGGGAAAGTGGGAGCGTTGTGTCCCCAATGGGCGGGCCAGTGGAGGACAAGGGCGCGCGTCCTCGCGCGTTGTCCGTTTCGACCATTTCTCTCTTCCAACCACATGATGCCACAAGCCATCCGCAAGTGTAATCTGTAAAATCTATCCGTGAGTGTAGCATTATTGCTCACCGCACACGCCACTTTGCCCCGAAAGAGCTTACAACATGCATCCCATCTGATTGATAAAAAGGGTTGGCTCCACCACCACATACATACATATTCTCAAATTTACCAAAAACAGCTTAAGGCATCCAAGCATCACATACCCTTTGCCAAGATGCAAAGATGTTGCATTTTTGGGACATTAGAGATTCAGCTTCTCACCTTTTTGCCACCAAGAGCGCATCCATACATAGGACAAAGACTCTTGTCGAGACCAGATCCCTCTTCCTCTCCATCCATCATCGTCGTCGCAATCTAGAGAGAGAGAGAGTGACCAGTAGTAGAGATAGAGAGAGAGAGAAATCCATCGGAGGGGGAAGGAAGCAACGAGGGAGGGAGGAAGGAAAGGAGGCAGCTTTAAAAAAGAGTCAAACTCCGTCCGGCTCCCCCACTTTCTCTCTCTACATCGCCCAATCCCCCCGCACTAATCGCCGTCGCGTCACTGCCCCGTCCCCCCCTCCCCTCCGCGCTCGCTCCTGCTCCCCCTCCGCGCCGCTAGCCCGCCTAGGGTTCCGGCCGCCCGATTGGGAAACCCTAGCTCCTCCCCCTCCGGCGCCGGCCGGCGGCGCCTTTCTTCCCCTTTTCCGCAAAAATTCCCCGCGGATTCCCGACTTCCGGCCGCCAAAACCCTAGCTTTGGGGCCGGGATCGGGGAATCCGGGCGGCGCGCGCGCGGATCCCGCCCGAATCGGCGGGGAGGCGCCCTGATCCGCCCCTAGGGTTTCGCGGGGGACCCGGCCCATGTTCGCGGCGGCGGCAGCGGCATGCTGCTGCTGACTCGCTGGGCGAGATGCAGAGGTACGCGGGCGCCGGCAACAGCAACAGCTCTGGGTTTAGCGGCGGCCCCGCGTCGGCCGGCGGCAGGGACAGCTCCAGGCTCGATGTCTCGCCCTACGCCCCGCCCAATTACCCCCTGAACCCGAGGTAACGCGCCCCTGTTCTGCTCTGCCCGTGCAAATTTACTTGCTTAATCAAACCGGTATCGACAATCGCCTAGTGTTAGCGAGCCGGGGCGCGCCAATTAGTCTGTATTTAGTTGGTAGTAGTAGTCCCTCATGGATCAGTAATTACACAGTATAAGCTAAAAGGTATGGCGCCGTAGTAATGGCGTTTCGTTAGAGGCATTATCGCGTTCCGTTACTACGCCACGTGCACGCTCGAACTTCCGATAATGAACCCGCCGTATTGCTATACTTGGAATTTTCAGCGTATGGAAAGAAATGAATAGCTACCCTTTATATGAACTATTATTCTGTCACAACCTAGTAGTACTGTACAGCCGAAGCTATTTTAATTGAGCCAAATGCAAGCTAAGCCATCATATTTACTGTCATTTGTCTTTAAGATGGACTAGCTAGCTCATTTTTTGAATAACACTTAACAGTTTCGCCGAGCATCAGGTCATTATCATTGGTTATCTATGGCATTACATTATACTCCAATCTGTATTATTGAAAAAAAGGAACTGCAGACTCTGTTTGTTGCAAAATGGAGATTTTTGTTTTTCATTGGGGTGAAATAAACCACCAACCTTCACAGCTATTTTTCGAGAAAACGCAGAAGATTTGCGTTTCATTGTATTGAAAAGAGGGGGTTTGTTACAATCTTCCTAGGAGGCGAGTTACAGGGCAAGTACAAGGGCATTAGTGAACATCCTAGTTTTGGGGCAGGATGACGCGGAGGCCAAGGGATCCTGCTCTGGCCCAAAGAGCGGCCTCGGCCTTGATCGTGGCGATCAGGGAGGTGACCGAAGGGCGGTCTCTCTCGAAAACGCAGCCATTGCGAATCTTCACAGCTATTAACTCAAGGAATAAAAAATGCATCTTTTTCCCCCTAAAAAGGAGAGTCTTCGTCACTTTTATCATATACCATAAATTCGCAGTATCTAATATAACTACTACCTCCGTTCCAAAATAGATGACATTTTTGTTAGGCTAGTGGCTAGTTTAGCCTACCAAAAACGTCATATATTTTGGAACGGAGGTAGTAGAACATAGGGTTCTTGATGACTAGGAAAAAAATATGCTGGTGCCAAAATCAATTAATTGTTGCCATGTTTCCGGTGAAGTAAGTTGACACTATTATCCAAATCTGTCATTTGCATTTTCCTGTGCCAGTAGTAAATTGTGACCTGTGTTTCCTAATACTACTGTTTTTCAGGCGACAACAACAGCTTGCTCCGTACAGGCTAAAGTGTGACAGGGAACCACTTAATAACAAGTATGTATAAACTTCTGAACCAAAAGCACTTCACTGAAAGACCCAGAGTATGCTTATTAATTTGTTGTCCGCCCCACAGTGGTTGTATTTTGGTTACTTTCCTTGCCCTTAGTTGCGGCATTGACTCATTGTTTGCATATGTGAACACATTTCCATTGCTCTTTCCGGCAACAGATACTAGTTGTTTTGTCCTGTGACATGACTTCACTTAGTCTCACTCAGTAGTCCTCTTCGATATGGCTCTTTTGTAGGCTTGGACCACCTGAGTTCTATCCTCAAACACCAAACTGTCCTGAAGAGACCTTAACCAAAGAATATGTACAGTCTGGGTACAAGGAGACTGTTGAAGGAATTGAGGTGCGTTTGGGAATAAAAGCTTTGTAGGATGCATTAGGGATTTACTACATATCTATCGTTCTTGACTGTTTTCTTTGATGGACTTGATAGGAAGCAAGAGAGATCGTACTCAGTCATATCTCATACTTCTGCAAGCCAGATATCGTGGGAAAATGCAAGGAGGTAAGAAAATTCCGCCGTGGGAGTATCTTGTTTTGCCAGTATGTATAACTAATTACTGCTTAATTTTTTATAATATGATTTCAGTCATAACCACTTATGTTTCACCTTTCTGTAACCCAATCAGCACCTGGGTGTTGCAGATTTATTTACCTTCTGTACTGTACGAGTTTATACATAGATGATTTGATGATAGGTTGACTGTAAAACAGGAATTATCTTTTGCCCATCTGTTTTCTGTTTGTTTTAGTTCACTAGCCTGAAAAACAAATTGCTATTGTGGATTGTGGATGGTGTAATGGCTAGTTGATCTCTATCATGAATAATGAAATGCTTGTTAGCTCTAGCTGATCAGCCATGCATACATTATACATGATACATGTTTGATATCGTGGCTTGTTTGCTTCTGTTCTCTTTGGGTGCTGTGTGGAGACGGTAGCATCTAGCGCGCTGTCAGGGTTTGGGGTTCAACTTGGCTGGTTATGCGGAAAGCCAGGCTGGGATGTCTTCCTTTTATAGTTGAGTTGAATCGGAGGTTCTATTAAGTTTACCTTGTTGATCTGTAATGTTTCAAGAACGTGATTTCAATGTGAAACGCTCAGGGGAGGATTGTAGATGCATTATGTGATTGTTAGGGATTACTAGTTGCTAAACTTTTCTCGCTGATGGATAGCACGTGAAACCTTAAAAGCACACCTTTCATTTCTTTGTTACATTTATTTCTTTCCTTCTTTTTGTAGATGCATTATGTGGTTGTTAGGGATTACTAGTTGCTAAACTTTTCTCGCTGATGGATAGCACATGGAACCTTAAAAGCACACCTTTCATTTCTTTGTTACATTTATTTCTTTCCTTTTTTGTCCATTTTATGTATTGGATGGAGACTACGGCTACACTTCACACCTTCTGTCGTCCATTGTTTTCTGAAGGCACTAAAGAAACGGTTAAGGGCTATTAATGAATCTCGTGCTCAAAAGAGAAAGGTATCGCGTCATCGCTCTTGATTTGGCTAATTTGCTTCAATGTGGATGTCTGTCAAACTTGATATGTCTTATCTTCTGATATATCAAACAGACCAGTGACTTTTCCTGTTTTCATAGGCTGGCCAAGTTTATGGAGTTCCTCTTTCTGGATCACTGTTGATAAAACCTGGAGTTTATCCGGAGCAAAGACCATGTAATGAGGACTCCCGCAGAAAATGGGCTGAGGTTGGCCGAAATAACCTTCTGTTTATTATTAAAATTTCTTTTAAATAGGATGCTGGCAAAAGTTCTGCAATTTGTTATCTATTTCACCAAACACTTCATCTCACTCATCTCACTCATCTTTGCATGGTGGTTAGGTGTTTTTCTTTAGTTCAGTATTTGCATACCAGTTAATGATGAACTGTATTTCTTTTGCGGAGTTGCTTTGACTTCAAACCTTTATTACCGTTTGGCGATTATTATGTTGTTTGGCATAGACGGTATCTTTGTAGATCTCCCTTGCTGTATCTCATAAAATTTGCATCTAGAAAGGGTGTGAAGGCTAATAATAGGATGGGAATCTCGATTTGTGGTTTTTACTGGCACCGAGTTTACTTTTGTTACATTGCTGCTGCCATGGTTATGCTTAACTTACTTTTCTTGTTTTTGTGTACCATTACTCTGCAGGCCCTTGCCCAGCCAAACAAGCGACTGCGTTTGTTATCTGAGCACGTTCCTCATGGTTATCGTAGGAAATCACTTTTTGATGTTCTTACTCGATGCAATGTTCCATTACTAAGGGCAACATGGTTTGTGAAAGTTACATACCTAAATCAGGTTTGCAATTCTTCTGAGCTATCTCATGCTTCCTACCAACTGGCATATATTATATAATTGTAACTAAGTCCTGTTGTTGCCACAGGTTCGACCAACATCCAGCAGTATCTCAACTGGTGCTTCTGATAATCAACGATCTAACCAGTGGACAAAGGATGTTGTTGAATATTTGCAACAGCTTCTGGACGAATTTAATCTAAAAGAGGCACATCCGTCTTTTAAAGAACAGCCGTCCGCAGGGCTTATTTCTGGAGCAACTCAAGTAAAATTGAAACATGAAGCACCCTCAGGTGGAGACACTGAAGAGCCCTTGGTGCACTTCAAATGGTGGTATATGGTTCGTCTTGTCCAATGGCATCTCACAGAAGAATTGCTAGTTCCCTCGGTACTTATTGAATGGTTATGTTACCAACTTCAGGTAATTTATTGCATTGAAAGAGTGATTCGTCATATTCCATGATGTTTCAGTTCCCTTGACAGTATTTTTTCTCGTTAATGATTTGCTTCTACCCTCCACCAGGAGAGAGATTCAGTTGAGGCCTTGGAGCTTCTTTTGCCTATTGTACTGGGCTTGGTTGAGACCATCACTCTCTCACAAACATATGTGCGGATGTTCGTGGAAATTCTGGTCAGACGTCTGAGTGATGCTTCTGCTGTTGATAATCCGAAAAGGTCATCTATCTCTTCTGTTATAGCTGAGTTACTGCGATACATGGTACTTGCGGTGCCAGATACATTTGTTTCTTTGGACTGCTTTCCTCTTCCTTCATTTGTGGCCCCTGATGTATATGGTAGAGGTGCTTTGCTGAAGATTACTGGTGGTGGTGAAATGTCTAGTTCTAAGAGGCGGGATGTGTACCGGTATCTGTCCTGTGGTTATGCTGTCTGTTCAATTCAGAGACGAGCATCTGATCTGGCGACTCTTGCCAGTCCTAATGTTCATGCACGTGGTGCAGCTAAAGTGGTACAGGCTTTGGACAAGGCTCTTGTCACAGGAAATTTGACAATGGCGTATTCTTCACTCTTTAATGATCTATCTGATGCATTAATGGAAGAGAGGTGGATTAAAGAAGTCAGCCCTTGCTTGCAGTCTTCTCTAATGTGGATTGGGACTGTTGAGTTATCCCTAATCTGTTCCATATTTTTTCTTTGTGAATGGGCAACATGTGATTATCGTGATTGCCGTACATCTCCCAGTCAGAATGTAAAATTTACAGGAAGAAGAGATATATCTCAGATACATCTGGCGGTGTCTATCTTGAAAAGCAAAATGAGCGAGATGAATAAATTGTCTCGGTCTAAGAGTAGCAGTCGCATTGCAATGAATAATATCGGTAAAGGTTCTTCGCTGAATGATGCTTCAGTGGCTGCAACTAAAGTGGGTGATTCTTCTGGATTGAGAAGTAATGGAAAAAATGAGGAGGAGAAGAAGGAAAGGAAGGATATCTTTGAAAGTCCTGGTCCATTGCATGACATTATTGTGTGTTGGCTGGATCAACATGAGGTTAGCAGTGCTGCAGGTTTTAAACGTGTGGATGTTCTCATCATAGAGCTTATTCGCAGCGGTGTATTTTATCCTCAAGCTTATGTAAGGCAGCTAATTATTAGTGGAGTAACCGATAAGAATGGTACTCTGCTAGATACGGAAAGAAAAAGGAGGCACCACAGAATTTTAAAGCAGCTTCCTGGGTCATCTTTATTTGATATTCTCGAGGAAGATGTAGTTGCTGAAGAGCAA
This sequence comes from Triticum aestivum, assembly GCF_018294505.1. Lineage (NCBI taxonomy): Eukaryota > Viridiplantae > Streptophyta > Magnoliopsida > Poales > Poaceae > Triticum > Triticum aestivum. The sequence continues at coordinate 652,146,383 of NC_057804.1, forward strand.
CAATTGCATGAGGTGATGTCAACATATTCCAGTGAGCGACGCCTTGTGCTTTCTGAACTTTTGAGTGGTCAGTCATTTGATGCAAACAACAGGGCTGAGTATACTTCAAGTTCCTACCTCCGGATTCCATCAGGAGGTACTAATCTCGGTGGTGTGCCTGAACAAGTAGAAGATGTGAAAGTTCTGGTGTCGAGCCTGTTGTGTTTTATATATCCTCACTCGGCAGAATCAGAACAAAATGAAACTAAAATGAACTTTCAAGGATCGTCTACTTCAACACTGACACAAGTTGATACCGGAGAAGCAAAAAATGGCTGTGAGGATTGTATGAGGATTAATGGACAAAAGTTGGACGAGAGAACCTCTCCTTTCTTCCCATTGATTCAATCAGACGAGGAAGATGTTTGGTGGGTGAGGAAAGGGACAGAGCTACAGGAATCTTTTAAGGCTGAACCTGCACTGAAGTCTATTAAACAAACTTCTAGAGGTAGAGCTAAAGTGGTTCGCAAAACACAGAATCTCGCACAGCTTGCGACTGCTAAAATTGAAGGCAGTCAGGGGGAGGCATCTACAAGTCATCTTTGCGAGAGCAAGCTGAGCTGTCCTCACCATAAACCTAGCACTGATGGTGACAATGGCAAAGATGCTGATCACATGAGGATGGCAAATCTGGCTGAAGTTGGGAAGTCATTGAAGAAACTTAGATTGCTTGAAAGGCGCTCCATCTCTGTGTGGTTGTTGAAATCAGTAAGGCAACTTGTTGAAGGAAATGAAACGACAGCTTGCAAAGCTAGCAATTCCATAAGCTCCTTTTCCTCTCAGCCTGATGACAAAACTGCCTCCAAATGGAGGCTGGGCGATGAAGAACTGATGTCAATTCTCTATATACTGGACACATGCTGTGATTTAGCCTCTGCTACAAGGTTCCTTGTATGGTTGCTAGCAAAAATTCGGGGAGGAATGGGTACGCTTGGTCAAGTTGGGAGAAGTGCGGCACATATGAAGAACAGAGATAACCAAGTTTGTCAGGTCGGTGAGGCATTTGTGTTCTCATCCTTGCTTAGGTAAGTTTCTCCTAATGTTGATTCCATTAGTCTCAGTTTAAACAAACGTGAAGAAGGCAACATGGGAATAGAAGATAATGAAATTTTAGTCACTAATATTGAGGATAATGTATCATATTCTGTTTTGTTGTTTATGCATCTATCTGAAACGAAAACGTGGCCTAAATTGCGGTGATTTCACGTGTGTTTTGCCTTATCAAGTTCCATGGCATGAAGGTGTACTAGAAATGACCAATACTTGTGTGATGTCTGCAGTCTGTCCTCATATATCGATCACCATTTATCTATCAAAAGTAGACACCGTTTTGTTTTTATGTGCTGATATGCTCTACAATTTAGTAAGAATTACTTATGTGTCTGGTTTAATATGTAGACATGCTTAGTGTTTTTTTTAGAGTTCCTTGACTAGAGGGTAGCGAGAGAGATAGTCATCTGTGATGAACGGATGTTTCAACTTAGATATATACTGCTATATTGATTTTTTCTGATGGCTCCACTATGTAATCCTTACAGGTACGAGAACATACTTCTTGCAACTGATCTCTTGCCTGAAGTCCTCAATGCTTCAACGAACAGAAATTTTGTGTTAGGAACTGCAAGGCATCCTGCACCAGCAGCTTTTCCTTATACCCGGTATTTTTTGAGGAAATATAGGGATGTGGCTAGCGTGGTTAGGTGGGAGAAAAATTTTAGGACCACATGTGACCAGCGACTGCTAGCTGATCTTGATAATGGTCGGTCGATTGATGGTGATTTTGTTTCCTCTTCGGGAGTCTTAGGAGGTGAAGAGATTGATGATCAAGTTCGTCAAAAGCTTAACGGAAGGGGTTCAAGAATTATTCCAAATATGAAGGAGATAGTGCAGCGGCAAGCTGAAGATATTCAACGCAATTTGAAGGAAAAGAAAATTCCTGCAGCACCCAAGAGTCCCTCTTTTGAGAAGGAAGACAGTTATCAAATTGCACATGACACTGTTTTGGGCTTAGTAGAATGTATCAGGCAAAACGGAGGAGCAACTCCAGATGGAGACCCTTCAGCAGTTGCTTCTGCTGTTTCTGCAGTTGTTGTGAATGCCGGGCATGTCATAGCTAAACATTTGGATTTTGCAGGGGGTAACTATCATGGAGTTGCTTCTATTGGTAATTCATTAAGCTTTGTTCGGCACACTTTGCACATCCACATAAATTCTCTCTGCTTACTGAAAGAAGCTCTTGGGGATCGCTTCAGTCGGGTTTTTGAAGTAGCTCTGGCTGTTGAAGCTTCTTCAGCTGTTACAGCAGCTTTTGCTCCTCCTAAGGTCCAGCGCAATCAGTTTCAACCATCTTCTGAGACTCATGATGCCTATGGAAATCATACAAACGAACCTCTTAGTACCTCAGGGAAAGGCTTTGTTGGGAGGGCTGGAAAAGTAGCCGCTGCTATCTCTGCACTTGTTGTGGGTGCTGTTGTTCATGGAGCTGTGAGTCTTGAGCGGATGACTGCTGTCCTGAAAATAAAAGATGGCCTGGAAATTCAGCAGGTACTAAGAGGTTTGAGACCTAGCTCTAATGGTGCGTCCCGTTCTGCTGTAACCTTTAAGATGGATAATTCAATAGAGGTTTTGGTTCACTGGTTTAGGATTCTATTGGGGAACTGTAGAACCGTCTATGATGGGCTTATTGCAGACATTCTTGGCGAGTCCTATGTTCTTGCACTATCGAGATTGCAGCAGAAGCTTCCTTTGAGTGTGGTATTTCCTCCAGCATATTCAGTTTTTGCAATAGTACGTTGGAGGCAGTATATCCTTAGCCGAGAAGACATGCAAGTTTACCAGTCTATTGCAAATGCAATAAATGACATCACCAGGCATCAACCTTTTCGAGATATTTGCTTTCGTAATACACATCAGCTGTATGATCTTCTTGCTGCTGATGTTGGTGATTCGGAGTTTGCTGCAATGCTTGAAACACATTGCTCTGACAAGAATGTGAGGCAGCTATTCATGCCTCTCCGTGGCCGTCTTTTTCTGAATGCCCTTGTTGATTGTAAAACGCCAGCAGTTATTCAGGTGGATGGTTCGGAACCTGGTGAGGCAAAAGAGAATGAGTTAAAACTCCTCTCGGAGAGGCTTGTTCAGTCCCTAGATACCCTCCAACCTGCAAAGTTCCATTGGCAATGGGTTGAGTTGAGGCTTCTTTTAGATGAACAGGCTCTTGCAGAAAAACTTGATAAAGCTGAAAAAAGTAAGATACCCATGCCGATACTGATGACACTTGCAGACGGGCTTCGGAAGCTGTCCCCTAATTCTGAGAGCTTTACACTATCTGAAAGCGAGAAAGGGTTTACTGAAATCATCCTGTCGAGATTAGTTGCCAGACCTGATGCTGCTCCTCTCTACTCTGAAGTTGTCCACCTTCTTGGGAAGCTACAGGAGTCACTTGTCGTGGATGTCAAGTGGATCCTTCAAGGGCAAGATGCTGTTCTGGGACGCAAGTCCACAAGACAGCAGCTTCTTACTATTGCTACACGAAGAGGTGTTCCAATAAAGGCACAGGTTTGGAAACCATGGGGATGGTCCAGCTTGCTCACTGATGTAATGGCTAACAGAAGTGCCAAGAGGAAATTGGAAGCCGCTCCGATCGAGGAAGGAGAAGTTGTGGATGACCCTGCCGATGCCAAAAGGCCAAGCAAAAGTACCCCAAGTAATATCGATAGAAGCGTTGAAGCCACCAGATCTAATATAAATAAATATGTAACTGAGAAGGCCTTTGCTGAATTAATGTTGCCATGCATCGACAGGAGTTCGCCTGAATTTCGCAGTATATTTGCTGGTGAATTAATCAAACAGATGGGAACTGTCAGTGAACACATCAAAGCAATATCACGAAATGGTGCCAAACATGTTGGTTTAGTTCCTTCAGGAAATGATGTTTCATCGAACAAATCCAGTGGTCGTAAAGGAATTCGAGGTGGAAGTCCAAATATTGGCAGGCGAGTCACGGTTGGTAATGATCCAACTCCTCCTTCAGCATCTGCTCTGCAGGCAATAGTGTGGCTGCGCCTCCAATTTATCATCAGGCTGCTTCAAGTAATCCTGGCAGATAGGTGAGGATCGAAAAACAGTATAGTTTTGTTTGAAGTTAATTTTGCTCGGAGATTTCCTTGATATTAGTTTGTCAAATGATTAACATCTCTATTAAAAAACATCATTGCTTAGTTTTAAATTCTTAGTGTGATGTGTATTTCATGTACTAGATCACTAGCATGTTTAGGTAGTGTGAAACATCCCTATTCTTTTGGTACTTTAGGGCATTGCTGTCCCAAAAGTGCAACTTGTGACTGTTTCTTTTCCTATACTAATGACTAATCTTGTATTTTCATGTTCGTACTAAAAACTCTAGGGGCATGAGGCATACACTTGCTCCTGCGATACTAAGCCTGCTTGCGGCACGCATAATCTATGAAGATGCAGATTCGCCCCTTCCTCCTGCCAGTTTGATTGCCTCGAGACGGGAAGTGGACTCTTTGCTGGAACCTCCCATGGATGTCCTGCTTGATCGCCCAAGCGAGAGTCTTTTCGAGAGGCTTTTATGTGTTTTCCATGCGCTGCTTGGCAATTGCAAACCAAGTTGGATGAAGTCGAAGCCAGTTTCCAAGCCAACCGTCAGAGCCTCACGAGATATCCCTGCATTTGATAATGAAGCGGCTGTGGCCTTGCAGGTCAGTTCAGTGCTTGAATCGATAACCGCTGTTACTACATGCTTTCTTGTTGCGTCATGTGCTATATATAATAATGCCTTGTTTCCTTCATCATATGCCACAAGTGGTTAATATGCACTTCCTTTTGCAGTCTGCGTTGGACCATATGGAGTTGCCTGGAGCAATCAGGCGAAGGATCCAGGCGGCGATGCCGATTCTCCCAGCAGCTCGGCACCCTAGTATACAATGCCAGCCTCCCCAGCTGTCCCTGGCTGCACTGTCACCACTCCAGAGCACTCCATCTACATCAGGTCCTCAACAGAAAAGCACTTCTCACAGTTGGGTTCCCACCAACATCTCAGGCAGAAGCAAGGCGGTGTTGCCTCCCCAAGACCCCGAGATGGAGGTAGACCCCTGGACCTTGCTTGAGGACGGCACCAGCTGCCCCTCCACATCATCAGGAAGCAACAGCGCCAGCGGCATCGCCCCCGACCACTCCAACCTGAAGGCGTGCAGCTGGCTCAAGGGCGCGGTCAGGGTGCGGAGGACGGAGCTGACATACATCGGGTCTCTGGACGACGACAGCTGACGCACAGCCATGCCGGACCAAACTCTTCTCCGGTGTACAAGAGGGTGGAAACCGCCGCCTTATGTGGCGGCCCCCGTGTAGAATACCGACCGACCGACCGACCTTGCCCCTGTTTTGTTGCTAGGGCGCCTCGCAGGAGCGACGGTGTACATAGTGGGGGACATTAGTCCGCTCCGCGAGCAGCGGGCCCTGTCTGTGTAGCTTAATTAATTATCCAGGTTTAGGAGGGATGATGATGTTGGTGATGCACCTTAGCTGATTCGCCGGAAAGGCTCATATATTCTTTGGTCTGGTTGTGGTGCAAGTTGCTCTGCTGCTGCTGCTGCTGCTTTTAACTGAGATGGTTTGACCTGTTGATATATGATTGTTGGCTGTGAAACGTTTGGTTGGTGCCAAGTTGGTGGATCTCTACTGTTTGTCGAATACTGGATGTTCCATTTTCAGGATCCTCTTGCATTTCGTGATCGAATTTTGATCGTCGATTCGACCAATAGTACATGAGTTGCGTGGCGTAAATACAAATTATACCATTGAAAACTTCTTTTCAGATATGGTATAGTTTTTCTCTTGTAGCGCATAATCCAAGCTTTGCTGGTTAAACATGTTGATCAGACTTGAACCTTGGAATACGTGTGTGCAATATTTGTTTTCGGAAAGAAGAGGGCATCAAGGCCATTGCAAGGTAATGGATTTCTTTCAGTGTGTTCATTCTTGTTTCATGGGGATAAACTCTGAAATTTCCCGAAAGGATTGAAAACCTCTCTAAAATTTAAGGACGCACGTACACGGCCGTCTGGCTAGGGCCGAGGAAAATACAAATGAATCCAAGACGAGGACGAGCATCCACACGATACCTATTTGACTTATGTTCCGCTGTTCACAAGTTTTCTTTTGTGATTTTGCCTTGATAGATAGTTAAAAGAAACAGCCTTGCTAAATCTTAGTCGATTGAGACTTGGTCAAGTCTTAGACGATGCTATATCCGTGAGATTCTGCGTAAAGATCTGTATAGTTTTTTTTTTACTTTTTACTTTTTCTTTCTTGCATGTCACGTCACTTGACCGAGTCTTGGTTAAATTTCAATCGACTTGACTGAGACCTAGCCACATCCTTAAAAAATGCTACTCCCTTTGTTCACTTTTGTAAAACCTTGAAGACATTTAAGACAATGTGCAAAACAACCTATCTCGAGTTGTGTGAAACGACTTACAAAAGGGAACGGAGGGAGTAGATGAAAAAGCCTTGCTTTGCAGAAATTGTGATGCCTGGCCACCGTGCCGTACCAATGTGATAAATCGTTTATATGTACATTTCGACAAGGGTTGTCCAAATAATGTGAGAGAAGATATTAAAGATCTTTTTGTACATAGTGAATCTCTTGACTAACAAAATACCTTGGAATGCGGTGGTGGGATATTCTGGAAATATTTCAAGGACCAAGTTAGGCTGGTCATAGTGGGAAGTAACTTAGACTAGTAACATGCACATGTTACTAGTCTATGTTACTATCTCTATAGTGCATAGTATTATAAATTAGTATCATATGCGGTCTTATTTATTGCCACACATGACACATAGTAGCATCAATTATGTTACGGTATCTATCTATGTTACTATAACCACCTCTTTTTTCTTTAATTGTCTGCCACATAAGCATGTTTACAAGTCCCAAGTGCATGATACTACTTATGTTACCGCCACTATGGTTAGCCTTAGGGGCTGGGTGCAAGGCTGGATGGAGCAGACGTTATCCACTAGAAAATACCTTGGAATGCTCGTTAAACGAGTCACCTAGGAAATACCGACATATTTTGTGCCCTTCTTGAAGGCACTGTGCGGCATTTGCTAATGCCTTAACCCGGGGCTATTGGTAGGGTAGCAAATGAGGATACACAAGACGTGTTGGGTCTCGTGTGTCCATAATACAATTGACCCATGTTAAGCACTACAAGTTTAAGTTGTCACGCGTATTGAACAAACTTTTGCATGAAAAAGAGAACTTTGTCCTTTACACGCATCCATTCAATGCTCTGCTCTTGAGAATGACATGCTACTTGACACCTGTAACTTGTGGATTCTTATCGACATGGTGAACTTTATTGGCGCCACCATATCAACTTCATTAACTAGTCCCAGTTTACCAATCGATACAAGCGGAATCCCAAATACCCACCTGCCACACATGTGTCCAATCAAGTCACGTCCACGACTCATGTTTGTGTCTGATCACCGTCCTCTTCGTCCCGGCATTCTGAAATTTCTCAAAGGATTGAAAATCTCCAAAATTTCTAGATGCACATACGTGGCCATCCTACTTGGAGATGCATAGCAACAAGGGGAAGAGTATGTCTACATACCCTCGTAGATCGTAAGCGGAAGCGTTTGACAACGCAGTCGATGTAGTCGAACTTCTTCTAGCTTCGACCGATCAAGTATCGAACATATGACACCTTCGGGTTGTGCCGTATCTTCAGTATTGTCACCGTTAATGCGGCGACGTCCCTTGCCTTCTTGATCCAGCAAGACATCGAGGTAGTAGATGAGTTCCGTCAGCACGATGGCATGGTGACGGTGATGGTGAAGTGATCCTCGCAGGGCTTCGCCTAAGCACTACGAAAATATGACCAGGGTGTAAACGGTGGAGGGGGCACCGCACACGGCTAGGCAATTGCCTGGTGTGTGCTAGGGGCACCCCCCACATATATATAGGTGGGAGGGGGAGGGGAGAGGCTAGGAGGCGCCCCAAGTAGTACCGAATCCTACTTGGGCTCCTCCCAAGCGGCCCCCTGCCATATATATCGGAGGGGGGAGGAAAGAGGAGGAGGGGGAAGGAAGGGAGAATCATATTCCCTTTCTTTCCTTTCCTCCTTCCCAACTCCTTCTCCACCTTGGCCAGCCCATATGGGGGGCGCACTGATACGTCTCTAACGTATCTATAACTTTTTATTGTTCCATGCTATTATATTATCTGTTTTGGATGTTTTATATGCATTAATATGCTATTTTATATTATTTTTGGGACTAACCTATTAACCTAGAGCCCAGTGTCAGTTTCTGTTTTTTTGCCTGTTTTAGAGTTTCGCAGAAAAGGAATACCAAACAGAGTCCAAACTGAATAAAACTTTCGTGATGATCTTTCTTGGACCAGAAGCAAACCAAGAGACTTGAAGATGAAGTCGGAGGAGCCATGAGGCGGCCACAAGGGTGGAGGGCGCGCCCCTGCCTTGTGGGCCCCTCGTGGGTCTCCTGACCTAATTCTTTTGCCCATATATACTCTTATACCCCAAAACCATCAGGGGGAGCCACGAAAACACTTTCCCACCGCCGCAACCTTTTGTACCCGTGAGATCCCATCTAGGGACCTTTTTCGGCATCTTGCCGAAGGGGGATTCGATCATGGAGGGCTTCTACATCAACACCATTGCCCTTCCGATGAAGCATGAGTAGTTTACCACAGACCTACGGGTCCATAGCTAGTAGCTAGATGGCTTCTTCTCTCTCTTTGATTCTCAATACCATGTTCTCCTCGATGTTCTTGGAGATCTATTCGATGTAATACTCTTTTGCGGTGTGTTTGCCGAGATCTGATGAATTGTGGATTTATGATCAGATTATCTATGAATATTATTTGAATTTTCTCTGAATTCTTGTATGCATGATTTGATATCTTTGTAAGTCTCTTCGAATTATCTGTTTAGTTTGGCCTACTAGATTGGTTTTTCTTGCAATGGTAGAAGTGCTTAGATTTGGGTTCAATCCTGCGGTGTCCTTTCCTAGTGACAGTAGGGGCAGCAAGGCACGTATTGTATTGTTGCCATCAAGGATAAAAATGTGAGGTTTTCATCATATTGCTTGAGTTAATTCCTATACATCATGTCATCTTACTTAATGTGTTACTCCGTTCTTTATGAACTTAATACTCTAGATACATGCTGGATAGCGGTCGATGTGTGGAGTAATAGTAGTACATATGCAGAATCGTTTCGGTCTATTTGACACGGACGTGATGCCAATGTTCATGATCATTGCCTTAGGTATCATCATAATTATGCGCTATTCTATCAATTGCTCAGTAGTAATTTGTTCACCCACCGTATTATTTGCTATCTTGAGAGAAGCCACTAGTGAAACCTATGGCCCCCGGGTCTCTTCTCCATCATATTAGTTCTCTTTTCCATCATATTAGTTCTCTTTTCCATCATATAAGTTCTACTTTCCATCTTATTAGTTTTTGATCTACTATTTTGCAATCTTTTACTTTCCTATCTATAAACCAAAAATACCAAAAATAGTTACTCTACCGTTTATCTATCTCTATCAGATCTCACTTTTGCAAGTAACCATGAAGGATTGACAACCCCTTTATCGCATTCGGTGCAAGTTTGTTTGATTGTTTGTGCAGGTATTCAGTGACTTGTGCATTATCTCCTACTGGATTGATACCTTGGTTCTCAAACTGAGGGAAATACTTACTCTACTTTGCTGCATCACCATTTCCTCTTCAAGGGAAAAACCAACGCAAGCTCAAGAGGTAGCACGAAGAATTTCTAGCGCCGTTGCCTGGGAGATCTACGCCAAGTCAAGCCATAACAAGTACCCATCATAAACTCTCATCTCTTGCATTACATTATTCGCCATTCATCTCTTGTTTTCCGATCCCCCACTTCTAAAACGATTTTCAAAAAGATTTTCCTTTTCTTCGCCCCTCTTCCGTTCGTCTTCTTCGCTTGCTTTTTTGTGTGCTCGTGTGTTGGATTGCTTGCTTTGTCATGATGGCTCAAGATAATACCAAATTGTGTGACTTTTCCAACACCAACAACAATGATTTTATTAGTACTCCGATTGCTCCCACTACTAATGCTGAATCTTGTGAAATTAATGCCGCTTTGCTGAATCTTGTTATGAAAGATCAATTTTCTGGCCTTCCTAGTGAAGATGCCGCATCCCATCTAAACAACTTCGTTGATTTGTGTGATATGCAAAAGAAGAAAGATGTGGATAATGATATTGTTAAATGAAGCTATTTCCGTTTTCGCTTAGAGATCGTGCTAAAACTTGGTTTTCATCTTTGCCTAAAAATAGTATTGATTCGTGGAACAAGTGTAAAGATGCTTTCATCTCTAAGTATTTTCCTCCCGCTAAGATCATCTCCCTTAGGAACAATATTATGAATTTTAAGCAACTTGATCATGAACATGTTGCACAATCTTGGGAGAGGATGAAATTGATGATTCAAAATTGCCCTACTCATGGTTTGAACTTGTAGATGATTATACAAATATTTTATGCCAGATTGAATTTTGCTTCTAGAAATCTTTTAGATTCGACCGCGGGAGGCACTTTTATGGAAATTACTTTAGGAGAGGCCTCTAAACTCCTAGATAATATTATGGCTAATTATTCTCAATGGAACACCGTAAGATCCACTAGTAAAAAAGTGCATGTGGTTGAAGAGATTATTGTTTTGAGTGGAAAGATGGATGAACCTATGAAATTATTTGCTAGTAAGAGTGCTTCTTTTGATCCTAATGATATGCCTTTGTCCTCTTTGATTGAGAATAATAATGAATCTATGGACGTGAATTTTGTTGGTAGGAACAATTTTGGTAATAACGCGTATAGAGGTAATTTTAATCCTAGGCTGTTTCCTAGTAATTCCTCTAATAATTATGGTAATTCCTACAACAATTCTTTTGGCAATTTTAATAAGATGCCCTCTTATTTTGATATTAGTGTTAAAGAATTTATGAGTTCGCAAAAGAATTTCAATGCTTTGATTTAAGAAAAATTTCTCAAGATTGATGATTTGGCTAGGAACGTGGATAGAATTTCTCTTGATGTTGATTCTTTGAAACTTAGATCTATTCCACCTAAGCATGATATCAATGAGTCTCTCAAAGCTATGAGAATTTCCATTGACGAGTGCAAAGAAAGAACCGCTAAGATGCATGCTAAAAAAGATCGGTTTATAAAAGCGAGTTCTTCTAGTTTTCATGAGAATAATGATGAAGATCTAAAAGTGATTGATGTGACTCCTATTGAATCTTTGTTTTCCAATATAAATCTTGATAAAGATGGGGCTGCAGATGAGTCAACTTTAGTTAAAAGGCGTCCCAATGATTTAGAGTTTTTAGATCTAGATGCAAAAATTGATTAAAGGGGGATTGGAGAGGTCAAGACTTTAAGTAGCAATGAACCCACTCTTTTGGATTTCAAGGAATTTAGTTATGATATTTTTTCTTTAATAAATTGCATTTCCTTGTTGCAATCCATGTTGAATTCTCCTCATGCTTATAATCAAAACAAAGCTTTTACTAAACATGTTATTGATGCTATGATGCAATCTTTTGAAGAAAAGCTTGAATTGGAGGTTTCTATCCCTAGAAAACTTTATGATGAGTGCCATGCTTTGTGTGATTTGTGTGCTAGCATTTCCACGATTCCAAAAACTTTATGTGATGTGTTAGGTTTCCGTGAATTTGATGATTGTTCTTCAAATTTGCATCTTGCGGATTCCACTATTAAGAAACCTATGGGAATGATTAATGATGTTCTTATTTATTGCAAATAGGAATTATGTGCCCATAGATTTCATTGTTCTTGATATAGATTGCAATCCTACATGTCCTATTATTCTTGGTAGACCTTTCCTTAGAATGATTGGTGCAATTATTGATATGAAAGAAGGAAACATTAGATTCCAATTTCCGTTAAGGAAGGGCATGGAACACTTCCTTAGAAATAAAATTAAATTGCCGTATGAATCTATTATGAGAGCCACTTATGGATTGCATACCAAAGATGACAATACCTCGTGTTTTATGCCTAGATAAGGGCATTAAACGACAGCGCTTGTTGGGAGGCAACCTAATTTTATTTTTGTTCTTTGCTTTTTGTTCCTGTTTAGTAATAAATAATTCATCTAGCCTTTGGTTAGATGTGGTTTTGTGTTTAGTTAGTGTTTGTGCCAAGTTAAACCTTTAGGATAGCTTACGGTGATAGTTGTGTTGATCCTGCTGAAAAATAGAAACTTTTGCGCCCAGTAAATAATTTTCAGAATTTTATTGAAACGTGCTTTTGATCTTATTCTTTTTGCACTGGATTGGTGCACAAATTGCTCAGGTTGTCCTAATTTTTCAGAATTTTTGGAGTTACATAAGTATTCGAGAGTTACAGATTGCTACAGACTGTTCTATTTTTGACAGGTTCTGTTTTCTATATGTTGTTTGCTTATTTTGATGGATCTATGGGTAGTATCGGGGGTATGAACCATGGAAAAGTTGGAATATAGTAGATATTACACCAATATAAATAAATAATGAGTTCACAACAATACCATAAACTGGTGATTTTTTTTTCTTATACTAACGGAGCTTATGAGATTTTCTGTTGAGTTTTGTGTTGTGAAGTTTTCAAGTTTTGGGTAAGGATTTGATGGACTATGGAATAAGGAGTGGGAAGAGCCTAAGCTTAGGGATACCCAAGGCACCCCAAGGTAATATTCAAGGAAACCAAAAGCCTAAGATTGGGGATGCCAAGAAAGGCATCCCCTCTTTTGTCTTCGTCTTTCAGTAACTTTACTTGAGGCTATATTTTTATTCACCACATGATATGTGTTTTGCTTGGAGTGTCTTGTATGATTTAAGTGTTTGACTTTTAGTTTCCCACAATCATCCTTTATGTACAAACCTTTTGAGAGGGACATGCATGAATCGTGATTTATTAGAATACTCTATGTGCTTCACTTATATCTTTTGAGCTAGGCAATTTTGTTCTAGTGCTTCACTTATATCTTTTTAGAGCAAGCCGGTGGTTTTATTTTATAGAAATTATTGAACTCTAATGCTTCACTTATATTATTTTGAGAGTCTTTAAACAGCATGGTAATTTTCTTTGGTTATAAATTTAGTCCTAATATGATAGGCATCCAAGAGGGATATAATAAAAACTTTCATATAAAGTGCATTGAATACTATGAGAAGTTTGATTCTTTATGAAGGAAATATGCCCTATAGGCAATAATAAAGTTATTATTTATTTCCTTATTTCATGATAAATGTTTATTATTCATGCTAGAGTTGTATTAACCGGAAATTTAGTACATGTGTGAATACATAGATAAAACATATTGTCCCTAGTATGCCTCTACTTGACTAGCTCGTTTATCAAAGATGGTTATGTTTCCTAACCATAGACATGTGTTGTCATTTGATGAACGGGATCACATCATTAGGAGAATGATGTGATGGACATGACCCATATGTTAGCTTAGCATTATGATCGTGTCAGTTTCATTGCTACTGCTTTCTTCATGAATTATACAAGTTTCTCAGACTATGAGATTATGCAACTCCCGAATACCGGAGGAACACTTTGTGTGCTACCAAAGTCACAACGTAAAAGGGTGATTATAAAGGTGCTCTACAGGTGTCTCCGAAGGTGTTTGTTGGGTTGGCATAGATCGAGATTAGGATTTGTCACTCCGTGTTTCGGAGAGGTATCTCTGGGCCCTCTCGGTAATACTCATGACTATAAGCCTTGCAAGCATTGTGACTAATGAGTTAGGAAAACGAGTAAAGAGACTTGCCGGTAATGAGATTGAACTAGGTATTGAGATACCGACGATCAAATCTCGGGCAAGTAACATACCGACGACAAAGGGAACAATGTTTGTTGTTATGCGGTTTGACTGATAAAGATCTTCGTAGAATATGTAGGAACCAATATGAGCATCCAGGTTCCGCTATTGGTTATTGACCCAAGACGTGTCTCGGTCATGTCTACGTAGTTCTCGAACCCGTAGGGTCCGCACGCTTAACGTTCTATGACGATTGGTATTATGAGTTTATGTGTTTTGATGTACCGAAGGTAGTTTGGAGTTCCAGATGTGTTCACGGACATGACAAGGAATCTCGAAATGGTCGAGACATAAATATTAATATATTGGACGACTATGTTTGGACATCGGAAT